>NC_057813.1:409456373-409756373 GCF_018294505.1 Triticum aestivum | reverse complement strand
TTGAAAAATCGACCATTTTATCAGACCAGTATAGAAAAATCCTCCTTACTGGTAGACAAATCCTTGATACAGAAATCCAGAAGTACTAAATATTATACAGGGTTGAGCTGAGGCTGCTCAACAATTTATTACAAGCACGCTGATATTACACGTAAAGGCGGATATGACACAAAGGGTATGGTGGCATAACTACTGACTTGTAATAAAAGTGGTGGTGGATATGTCATAGTGAAGTGGGTGACATGACTCCAAAATCTTAGAGCTCATCAAGCGCCGGAGTGAGGCTCGATGATTTTATTAGGGTAGCGGAAGCGTATATAATACAAGTGACCAACTTCAGGATCGTACGGGACTGACTGGGACTCCTCTAGGCGTCGGACTCGCTATCGTACTCTTCATCCATAAGATTGCCTTCGTCAACATCTGGCCAAATCAACAAGCCAGGTGAGTACTTTGAATGTACTCGCAAGACAGTTTGGACATAAGATATAACGAATGCAAACATGAAGCACATGAGTAGACTAGTAATGCGCACTCAGATAATAAATTTGCACTACATGTTAAATAAAAAAGGAAGTCAGGCGGTAGTCCTCCCGAAATCCAAAAAAAAACTGAAGACCGATCAGGTGTCTGAAGCGACGCCTCGAAAGGTAAAAATAAATTAACATGCCGTAGTCGGGCATCAAGGCGATACCACATAAAGGGCTTATATTAAAACGTAAATGATAGTACGTGCCACAGTCGGACATCTAAGCGACGTCTCGAAAAGGGCTTATAATGAAAGTAAATAACAAGGATGCCACAGTCGGACGTCTGAGCGACATCACATAAAGGGCTTATATCAAAAGTAAATAGCAAGAATGCCACAGTCGGACGTTTGAGCGACATCACATAAAGGGATTATATCAAAAGTAAATAACAAGAATGCCACAGTCGGACGTCTGAGCGACATCACATAAAGGGCTTATATCAAAAGTAAATAACAAGAATGCCACAGTCGAACGTCTGAGCGACATCACATAAAGGGCTTATATCAAAAGTTAATAATAAGAATGCCACAGTCGGACGTCTGAGCGACATCACATAAAGGGTTTATATCAAATCATTCAAATGCAAGTAGCTCATGAAGGTAACATCATTCCATGGAATACTTGGTACATGATAATAAATTGGTTAGTCCATCCACAGGAATAACATTTAGCCGGGTTTACCACTCTCAGTTTTATACTTATTCTCCGAGGACTGTCACTAGGGCTGCCACTGGGATTGACACTAAGACTGACACTAACACTGAGATGTTGTTCAAGTCCTTAACCATGGACATGGTTACTCGAATGGTTTTGACTCTGCAGAGTTTGTACTCTTTAACCACAGCCAACGGATTTCAGTAGTCACAAAGGACTAGTTCTGTTTACGGTATTTTAGGAGAAACACATCTAACCAGTACACACTGAAAGCACAAGTGCTCCCTAGGTGGTTTTGGTAATTAATGTCAACATATCTCTTGTTGGACTAACACTTTTATCTACTATGTTTCAGATAAGTTCAACAATGGAGTGGCATGGACTAAGGGATGTGGGAACTCCTTCAAGATGCTAAGGACAAAGGATTGGCTCAAGCTTCAAGCTCAAGACTCTTCATTTTACATTTCAGTGATCCAAGATCACATTGAGTCTATAGGAAAAGCCAATACTATCAAGGAGGGATGAGGTGTTGCTTAATGAGCCTCTTGCTTCATGTGCTTAGTGATATGCTCCAAAACCCTCAGCTACCTACTCACATCCACAAATGACCTAAACCTAAAGCCACAATCGGTCACACCAATTCTTTCTATCCGGCGCCACCGATTCCTAAAGTCATAGCCACTACCACAAACCCTAAGCAAATTGGTCTTACCGATTGGGATCTCGGTCTCACCGAGATGGGATTGTAATCTCTCTGTGTATGTCCATTACCAAAATCGGTCCCACTGAGTTTGAGCAATCGGTACTACCGAGATTACAATGCAAACTTCCTGGTTGACTCATTACCAAAATCGGTCCCACCGAGTTTGTGTAATCGGTCAAACCGAGTTTGCCTGACCAACTCTCTGGAAAGCTTATTACCAAAATCGGTCTTACCGAGATTACGTTATGCCCTAACCCTAACCAAATCGGTCTCACCGAGTTGCATTTCGGTCCCACCGAAAGCCCTAACAGTCACATTATTTGCTAAATCGGTCTGACCGAGTTTAACGATTCGGTCCCACCGAGTTTGGTAGATTGTGTGTAATGGTTAGATTTTGTGTGGAGGCTATATATACCGCTCCACCTCCTCTTCTTTCGTGGAGAGAGCCATCAGACTGAACCTACACTTCCAGCATACATTTTCTGAGAGAGAACTACCTACTCATGTGTTGAGGCCAAGATATTCCATTCCTACCATATGAATCTTGATCTCTAGCCTTCCCCAAGTTGCTTTCCACTCAAATCTTCTTTCCACCAGATCCAAAACCTATGAGAGAGAGTTGAGTGTTGGGGAGACTATCATTTGAAGCACAAGAGCAAGGAGTTCATCATCAACGCACCATTTCTTACTTCTTGGAGAGTGGTGTCTCCTAGATTGGCTACGTGTCACTTGGGAGCCTCCGACAAGATTGTGGAGTTGAACCAAGGAGTTTGTAAGGGCAAGGAGATCGCCTACTTCGTGAAGATCTACCGCTAGTGAGGCAAGTCCTTCGTGGGCGACGGCCATGGTGGGATAGACAAGGTTGCTTCTTCGTGGACCCTTCGTGGGTGGAGCCCTCCGTGGACTCACGCAACCGTTACCCTTCATGGGTTGAAGTCTCCATCAACGTGGATGTACGATAGCACCACCTATCGGAACCACGCCAAAAACATCCGTGTCTCCAATTGCGTTTGAATCCTCCAAACCCTTCCCTTTACATTCTTGCAAGTTGCATGCTTTACTTTCCGCTGCTCACATACTCTTTGCATGCTTGCTTGATATGTATTGTGAATGTTAAACTTGTGCCTAAACTCCACTTAAACTTAAAGAAACTTAAAAACTGCAACTTTGGTACTTAGCGTCTAATCACCCCCCTCTAGACACCTCTTCTCAAGGTCCTACAAGTGGTATCAGAGCATTGGTCTCCATTGCTTTGGTTTAATCACCATTGGAGGAAGATGGATGAGTCTACTATTGGGAGTCTTAGACATAGAGTGCCTATTCTTGATGGAGAGTATTTTCATGAGTGGAAAAATGAGATGCTTGTTATTTTCAATCAATATCATTTGAACAAGTACATTGCTAGCCCTTCTGCACCTTATGTTGATCCTATGCATCCTACCCATGATGAGTCAATTGACATGATTAGGAATCTTAAAACTGCCGAAATTATCATTAGAGGATTGCCTAGAAACTTGATTGGATGCTTGCCTACTTTCAAGTGTGCCTACACTATATGGAAATTTCTTGAGGAATGATTTCCAGATTATTCCTTGAAAAATCTTGATGAAATTCTTCATAAGTCTATTTCCTTGAGTAAGATGAATTCTAGTGATCCTATGTTTGGTGATCGTCTATTTGAGCTTACAAACCTTATGTGTGCCAAAGGAAATGTTGGGATTATTAGTGATATTATTTCTGAAGCTACAAAAATTCATAAGCAAGATCATTGTCAAACTCACTCTAATGAATCACCCTCTCTAGGACTTGATCCACCACATGACGATGTTGAACATGGATACTATGATGAGGATGAGGATAGTGACTTCGATCTTGATGATGCAATGAGACATTTTCGTCTTATGGCAAATCTTCGAGGATATATGTCAGGAGGAAAGGAATGGGTTCTTGATAGTGGATGTACCGATCACATGACCGGAGATAAAGACATGTTTTGTGAGCTTGCTGATAATGATAGTCCTCGAAAGTATGTCACTTTCGGTGACAACTCAAAGGGTAAGGTGGTTGGCCTCGGTAAGGTGGCCATATCACATGATAGCTCCATACAAAATGTCATGCTCGTTGAATCTCTTGGATACAACTTACATTCAGTATCTAGACTTGCTGATTTCGGTTTCAATGTTCTATTTACTGAAGTAGATTGTCAAGTGTTTCATCGAGACAATCATAAAATGGTCTTTACCGGTGTGCGTAGAGGTGATCTATACATTGTTGATTTCACTAAAAAGGCTCAACCTAAAACTTGCTTCATTGCAAAATCCTCAAAAGGTTGGCTATGGCATAGACGACTAGGTCATGTTGGTATGCGAAACCTTGACAAGCTTATTAAAGGAAATCATATCCTTGGAGTTAACGATGTCATATTTGATAAGGATAGACTTTGCAGTGCTTGTCAGGCAGGTAAACAGGTCGGAGGAAGACATCCCGTGAAGAACATCATGACTACAAGGAGGCCACTCGAGCTACTTCACATGGATCTTTTCGGTCCCAACTCTTACAAGAATCGCGGTGGAAATTCTTTTGGTCTAGTTATAGTTGATGATTTTTCAAGATTTATGTGGGTGTTCTTTCTCGATGATAAATCGCAGGTCCAAAAGATCTTCAAAAACTTCGCTAGGAAGGCCCAAAATCAATTTGAAGTGAAGATCAAGAAGGTTCGCAGCGACAACGGAACGGAGTTCAAGAACGCAAATGTGGACACCTTTCTTGACGAAGAAGGGATTTCACACGAGTTCTCGGCTACATACACACCTCAACAAAACGGAGTTGTTGAGAGGAAGAACCGGACGCTCATTGAAATGGCGAGAACGATGCTTGATGAGTACAAGATGCCGAAGCACTTTTGGGCAGAAGCGGTTGAGACAGCTTGTCATGCAACAAATTGCTTGTATCTTCACAAGCTACTCGGCAAGACGGCATACGAGCTCCTCACCGGTAACAAACCCCAAGTTGGATACTTTCGAGTATTCGGCTCAAAGTGCTACATTCTTGATAAGCATCGTCGCTCCAAATTTGCTCCTAAATCTCATAAAGGTTTCCTACTAGGTTATGGCTCAAACTCTCACACTTACCGCGTCTACAACAATTTCACCCGAAAGGTTGAAGAGATGGTAGATGTGAAGTTTGATGAATCTAACGGCTCGCAAGTAGAGCAACTGCCAATTGATGTAGGAGACAAAGATCCTTCAGAAGCAATTCAAGACTTGGCTATTGGCAAGGTTCGTCCAACGGAGGTGAAGGAGAGTACATCGTCCGTCCAAGTGGAAGCTTCTACTTCACGACAAGGTGAACCAAGAGTATACACGGAAGCATCCACAAGTGGGACACACCAAGATGAAGAAAACGAGGAAGTGCATCAAGATGAACGTCAACAACCCCCTTCTCCACCACGACAAGAGAATGACAACACCAACAATGAAGAAGGCCAAGAAGAAGAACAAGATGAAGAAGATGTTCAACGAAGACCCAAGCAAAAGCTTTCACGAGTTCGAGCAAGAGTTGCTAAAGATCATCCCGTCGAGCAAATCTACAATGACATTCAAACCGGGAGAATCACTCACTCTAAAACTCGTTTAGCTAACTTTTGTGAAAACTATTCTTTCATCTCTAGCATTGAACCTATGAAGGTTGAAGAAGCATTGGAAGATCCGGATTGGATAAATGCCATGCATGAAGAGCTAGACAACTTTGAGAGGAACCAAGTTTGGACATTGGTTGAGAAGCCCGACAACAACCACAACGTCATCGGTATCAAGTGGGTGTTTCGCGACAAGCAAGATGAAGATGGACAAGTAGTTCGCAACAAAGTACGTCTCGTCGCCCAAGGCTACACACAAGTCGAAGGTATGGACTATGGTGAGACTTATGCTCCCGTTTCTAGACTTGAGTCCATTCGCATCTTACTTGCCTATGCTAATCATCATGATATCACCTTGTACCAAATGGACATTAAAAGTGCTTTTCTAAATGGTGAAATAGAGGAGGAAGTTTATATTAAGCAACCTCCCGGCTTTGTCAATCCTAAGAAACCCAATCATGTTTACAAACTTCACAAAGCCCTTTATGGTCTTAAACAAGCTCCTAGAGCATGGTATAAATGCTTGACCAAGTTTCTTATTGAAAAAGGCTTTGAAATTGGAAAAATTGATTCTACTCTTTTTACTAAAAGGGTTAATGGAGAACTATTTGTGTGCCAAATCTATGTTGATGATATTATATTTAGTTCGACTAACCCTCATTTTAGTGAAAAGTTTGGGAAGCTAATGTCGGAGAAGTTTGAGATGTCTATGACGAGTGAACTCAAATTCTTTCTTGTGTTGCAAATCAAGCAAACTAAGGAAGGTACCTTTGTTTCTCAAACAAAGTACACCAAGGACTTATTCAAGATGTTCAATATGCAAGAATGCAAAGGTATGTCTACACCCATGCCTACTAGTGGACATATTGACTTGACCAAAGATAGTGAACCGGTTGATCAAAAGGTTTATCGCTCTATGATTGGTTCATTATTATATCTATGTGCCTCATGTCCCGATATCATGCTAAGTGTGTGCATGTGTGCACGATATCAAGCTGCTCCTAAGGAATGTCATCTTAAGGCTGTGAAAAGGATAGTGAGATACTTAATCCATACACCAAACTTTGGCATTTGGTATCCTAAGAGGGCCTCTTTCGATCTTGTTGGCTATTCCGACTCGGACTATGCCGGAGACAAGGTTGATAGAAAGTCCACTTCGGGTACTTGTCAATTTCTTGGTAGATCTCTTGTGTCTTGGTCCTCCAAGAAACAAAACTCAATATCCTTGTCCACCGCCGAAGCAGAATATATTGCTGCTGGTTCATGTTGTGCTCAATTACTTTGGATGACCCAAACTCTTAAAGATTATGGGATATATGTGAGACATGTTCCATTGCTTTGTGACAATGAAAGTGCTATCAAAATTGGTCATAATCCTGTGCAACATTCTCGAACTAAGCATATTGAAGTTCGTCATCATTTCATTCGAGATCATGTTGCTAAGGGTGACATTGATCTTAAGCATGTTCGCACCAAAAAGCAATTAGTGGATATATTCACTAAACCTCTTGATGAGAAAGTGTTTTGCAGGTTAAGAGGAGAATTGAACATCATTGATGCTTCAAACTTGGAGTAGAAACTCCATTGGATACATGCAAGACATGAGCTTATGACTAATCCTTGATATTTCTCTTATGATGAAAATCTTATGTCTTGGATATATTTGTATCTTGCATGTTATCTAACCCATGTAGGTACTTGGTGGAATCAAATTCCATGAGATTGTAATCTACTCACATCTTGAGTAATCTCTACATCACCAAGTCTCTACACTATGGTGGTTGAAGACTAGGAAGCACGAAACCATTCAAACATATCCTTTGACAAATTCTATGTTGAGCTTCATGATTGTCATTTTTGGATACACAAGTGCTCCTCCTTGCAAGAACTAACCCATGTAGGTAGATGGACTCAAATTCCAAGTGGTGCTCCAAATTCTTGATGAGCTACATCAACCTTGAGCTACCCACACAAGTTCAACTACATGGACAACAACACCAACCAAGGTATGTTATTCCATCTTAGAGAAGCTTTACTCCAAGTCATGAGCTAAAGCAACTCGACAAGATTTGAATACATCAAGATGCTTAAGCGAAAAATGGCAACCCCATTTTGAGCTTAAACAATGAGTATGACCTATGATCAAGTGATCTCACTTGACTCCTAAGTCAATATACTCTAACATAGGTGACTTTGTCGCCGACCATCTCTAGATGAAGTTCTCTTGTGTTCTCTTCTGTGTTTTTGCATTTGACTCATGCATATTTGTTTCTCCTTTCAAAAAAAACTTCATCTAGATTTCTTTCTGTTTGCTCTGCATTTTCTGCATCAAATTCCTTGCATATCTTTCAGTAAATTCCTTGCAAATCTTTGTGAGATCTTACTAGTCTAAGTGAGCTGAGGTGACAAGTGTTTTTTCTGAGATGAACTCGGTTTCACCGATTTCTTGTCTTCGGTCCAACCAAATCCTTTTGGTACAACCGAAGCATACCACTCGGTGCCACCGACTTCACATCAGAAAAAGCTGTTTGCCACATATTCTCTGTTTCTTCTAATCCAGCTCCACTCAATGAATCTTGTCCTCCACAAGCATCACATTTTTATCATTGCTTTGTGTTGTGTCTCAAGGACCACACCCATTAGACAGATTCCAGAAGACCCTTCTTGGAAATTGATGTAAAAGGGGGAGAGAGAGAACATCAAAGCTTATCATTTAGAGAGAGATCACATCAAAGAAAGAGTTTATCACCTTCTTAAGGGGGAAAGAGATCTTCTATAGGGGGAGAGACCCTCAAAGGGGAGAGAGATCTCCAGGGGGGAGAATACTTAAGTAGAGAGTATTTCTCAAGGATCCTAGATGCTTGGTGTTCAAGAGGAGAGATGCCCACATGTCTTCTTGAGGGGAGAGACATGTTCATATGATCTTTTGTGCTTATTTGCATTAGCATACATTAGCTCTGATCATCATTCATATCTTTCAGCTCTGATTTTTCAGCTCTGATTTTCTGTTCCCTATCTTCTCCCAGTATCCCATGCTAGATTCAGGGGGAGCAAGACATCTAAGGGAAAGAAATCATTTAAATTCATTACATATCTTTACTCTTGGGGACATGTCTAATCCAAATGTGGTACTTAGTACTCACTCTCTACATGTCATCCCAGTCTTGGTATTCTTGTGGTTTCTTCTGTTTGCTCTGGCTAGTAGATGTATCTGTGTTATCTAACCTTGTTTACGTAGGTTCATTTCATTCTAAGCCAACTCAAGACTTCAAGGTAAGTATATGCATCAAAATCATGTGTATGAGGAATTCTTGCTGATGTACATATTGTTTGCAAGAAGGACTCATGAGCATGAAGGTATTCTCTTTAATATTCTTTGCTCTGATGCATATGGCCAAGATACATGTAACACATTGCCTGCTCTATCATGGTTATGCTCTCACATGCTTCTACATTCCATATTCACATGATTGCATACATGTAGGGGGAGCCTATGTTTGTTACATGTCTTTCCAAAGCTTTACTTGCTACTCTTTATATCTTTATCTAAAGCTTTGATGTATGTTGTCATGAATTACCAAAAAGGGGGAGATTGAAGCACAAGTGCTCCCTAGGTGGTTCTGGTAATTAATGTCAACATATCTCTTGTTGGACTAACACTTTTATCTAGTATGTTTCAGATAAGTTCAACAATGGAGTGGCATGGACTAAAGGATGTGGGAACTCCTTCAAGATGCTAATGACGAAGGATTGGCTCAAGCTTCAAGCTCAAGACTCTTCATTTTACATTTTAGTGATCCAAGATCACATTGAGTCTATAGGAAAAGCCAATACTATCAAGGAGGGATGAGGTGTTGCTTAATGAGCCTCTGGCTTCATGTGCTTAGTGATATGCTCCAAAACCCTTAGCTACCTACTCACATCCACAAATGACCTAAACCTAAAGCCACAATCGGTCACACCGATTCTTTCTATCCGGCGCCACCAATTCCTAATGTCATAGCCACTACCACAAATCCTAAGCAAATCGGTCTTACCAATAGGGACCTCGGTCTCACTGAGATGGGATTGTAATCTCTCTGTGTATGTCCATTACCAAAATCGGTCCCATCGAGTTTGAGCAATCGGTACTACCAAGATTACAATGCAAACTTCCTGGTTGACTCATTACCAAAATCGGTCCCACCGAGTTTGTGTAATCGGTCAAACCGAGTTTGCCTGGCCAACTCTCTGGAAAGCTTATTACCAAAATCGGTCTTACCGAGTTTGTGTAATCGGTCTTACCGAGATTATGTTATGCCCTAACCCTAACCGAATCGATCTCACCGAGTTGCATTTCGGTCCCACCGAAAACCCTAACAGTCACATTATTTGCTAAATCGGTCTGACTGAGTTTAACGATTCGGTCCCACCGAGTTTGGTAGATTGTGTGTAACGGTTAGATTTTGTGTGGAGGCTATATATACCCCCTCCACCTCCTCTTCATTCGTGGCGAAAGCCATCAGACTGAACCTACACTTCCAGCATACATTTTTTAGAGAGAACTACCTACTCATGTGTTGAGGCCAAGATATTCCATTCCTACCATATGAATCTTGATCTCTAGCCTTCCCCAAGTTGCTTTCCACTCAAATCTTCTTTCCACTAGATCCAAAACCTATGAGAGAGAGTTGAGTGTTGGGGAGACTATCATTTGAAGCACAAGAGCAAGGAGTTCATCATCAATGCACCATTTGTTACTTCTTGGAGAGTGGTGTCTCCTAGATTGGCTAGGTGTCACTTGGGAGCCTCCGACAAGATTGTGGAGTTGAACCAAGGACTTTGTAAGGGCAATGAGATCGCCTACTTCGTGAAGATCTACCGCTAGTGAGGCAAGTCCTTCGTGGGCGACGGCCATGGTGGGATAGACAAGGTTGCTTCTTCGTGGACCCTTCGTGGGTGGAGCCCTCCGTGGACTCGCGCAACCGTTACCCTTCGTGGGTTGAAGTCTCCATCAACGTGGATGTACGATAGCACCACCTATCGGAACCACGCCAAAAACATCCTTGTCTCCAATTGCGTTTGAATCCTCCAAACCCTTCCCTTTACATTCTTGCAAGTTGCATGCTTTACTTTCCGCTGCTCACATACTCTTTGCATGCTTTCTTGATATGTATTGTGAATGTTAAACTTGTGCCTAAACTCCACTTAAACTTAAAGAAACTTAAAAACTGCAACTTTGGTACTTAGCGTCTAATCACCCGCCCCCCCTCTAGACACCTCTTCTCAAGGTCCTACACACACCCATTCCACATTCAGCTGCCAGGAATCACCCTAGGCAACATTCAAGAAAAACTATAAGACGGGGAGGCTACAACCTCTAATAGCATGGGATCAAATTTATATCGCGTGCTCTAAGGGGTGCCCCCCTCTCGGTCCCAACCAGAAACACCCATGCCCCCTGACCAGATGACGGGCTTTACTCCAGGGCCATGGAACCCTCATCACGGCCCCTCTATTTGGTGTGTACAAGGAAATAGGTTTGCAACTGACTAAACCGCATTCTTTGCAGAAGACATGTGGCGGCACGAAAAGGGGATGAACGGGAACAAGACTTGGTCCATGTTAATACTGGAGTTAATTGGTTGACATAAAACTGGCATGCTTCAACAATACCAGCTTGCAACCTATCATGCCACCACATGATCAGGTTATCTCACCATCATATGAACACATCAAATTTTGAAGCTCACTTGCAGCTTGCTTTGCATGAAATATAACATTCACAAATGCTTATATAAACATGTCATGAGAAAACCACTCAAGCAATCATGAAAAACATTCATCATATCAAAGGTTCAGACATGCTTGCCTGGTTCGGAGTAGTCGGAGTCTAGCTCGGCGAAGTTTGCGGCTCCGACACCTCCTTCGGTATCTACGTTATAAAACAAATGGGATACTAACGTAAATACCATGCGTGCATAAAAATTGTTCCAAATATTTTTTTAAATAAATATGATAAAAAACTAGATAGAAAAATAAAGATGACAGAAAAAGAATCAACTCAAAATCATCTTCTGTTTAAAAGTTATTAAGGTTTTAGTCCAGGGACTAATTTGTGATGAAACAGAAACTTTCCAGGGGCTAGTTTAAAAAAACAGAAAACGTTTCGGTTAGAAATACGCCGACCCAAAGGGAAAACGTACTTTGCCCGAAGGCGCTTTCAGAAAACATTTCAAATAAAAGAGGAGAGGCTGACGAGGGGGTCCCGCATGTCAGGTTTAAAATCTCACCGTCGACCGAAGCAAACGATGATCGCCGGCGATGATCGACGGCAATCGAGAGGAGGGAAAAGGTATGGTTGCACTCACGGGACAATTCCGCGTCGGTGGGTGGTGAACTTGGTCATCGGTGAGCACCACGCCGACGGCGCCTTCCACTCTGGTGGACGGCGGTTCGGTCGAGGATGGATCCCTCCGAAGAGAGCTACAAACGCCAAAACGGAGCACGGGTTAGGGGAGTGGGTGCAATAGGAGGTTCCTCCCCAAGTTTGAGCTAGAGCTATGCAAGGAATCGAGTGAATCAAGCTGGCTACCAGAGCGGGTCGTGGCGGCCGGAGTTGGGGAAGAAGGCCTCCTCGAGGTCCTTCTAGCGACTGGACGCGGCTCCGGTGAGGTGGAGGAGTGGTGCTGGATCGAAGGCGAGCTCGGGGCCTCTATTTATAGCCGGCCCGAGGCTGTTGCCGAGAACGGGATTTCTCCGGCGAGTAATTACAGCGAGGTGGTGGTCGAGCTGACGGCTTTGGTGCCTGGGCAGCTGCGGATTGGTCCACTGGCTCCATTCAACAGCTAATCTTGATCGGATTTGGCCTGCTCCCGTGGCTTCGACGGAATGGAGCTCACGGGCTCGTCGGCAGCAGAGAGCGCGTTCTGCGCCTCTCAGGCCACAGCGACGGTTCTCCAGCGCGCACAGAGAAGAGGACGGCCACGTGGAGGCTCCTAGTGGTGTGGGCGGTGCTGGACAGCGCCATACTGCAGGGCTGGCCCCTGCTGGCCGCCACGGGCGGTTCTGCCATCGCGAGAGGCGCCGGAGTTGACGTGACACGTCGCCATCGATGCTCGTAACCGGCCAAACAACCGTGCGGCGCACTGGATAAGGAGGGGGAACATGGAGCAAGAGGCCAGGGCGAGCACTGGCGAGATTGACACCAAGCTCTAAAGAAAACAACACTGATGACTGAAGCTTAACACTGAAACTCTGAATTTGAACAGGAACAGTGCACACCAGCTGTTCGACGAAATGCTTGGCGCACGTGGAAAATTTTTCTTGAGCTGAAACTTGGTGGGAAGGCCTCTTGATGCATCCAGAGACTGCCTGAATTTCTTCAGAATTTTTGGAAAAGGAAAAGAATGAATTTCACCAAAAATGGCAAATCTGGTCCAAACTTGCAGCAAGCAAATTTTGAAAATTTTGAACTATGGACCAGCAGATCTTGATCGATCTAGGTTGAGGGCACTAAGGACTAGCCAGAGGAATTTATTTGGAACCAAAACTCAAAGGAAATCTAGTGGTTCCTTTGTAAATCACTAAGGTCCAAATAAATGGCAGAAAAAGATTTGAGGTTAAAACAAATAGAAATAAAATCCAGGAGAAGTTGAACCTTGCTGGACTTGATGCTTGACTTGACCCAAAGTAGGGAGGTGGGTTTTGGAAGAAAGTTTTCTACGAGGGCCATGGCAAGAGAGTACTTTTGAATAGGGAAGGATAAAATCCAAAAATTATAGGAATTCTTTTTAGTAACAGGATTTGAAAGGTCCACTCAAAAGTATTTGTGTTGAGCCAACCCAAGATGAAAAATCTTCAAGACCAACAATCAAGGTTGGGAAGAACCCACAAAAATACTTGTCATAAAAGAATTTTTTTGAGAAGGAGAGTCTTTTAAAAAAGAAAATTTTAAATAACCTCCTTCCAATTAAGTAAAGGATTTGATAAAAACTAAACCAAAATTTTGGAGTGTTACAGGGCTGGGCATGGGGGCTATGCTCAGGTCACGCCTAGTGTACGCCCTGCCAGGTCCCTCGGACCTGGTCGTCGCGCACCCCTCCCGAGCGGGACCTCGGCGAGGACAGGTATGAAGGTCTGTTCGTATGTCAAGGGGGACTCATGAGCATCACGACTCAGGAGCCTAACTAGTCACGTAGCCCCTCAACCCCTGGCCTCATCCTTGCGATCCGGACGAGTCAGCGGCGGCTGAGGTACGTGCGGGGCTAGGCCCTGCCGACGCCGAACGCTAAGGCCTAGTTTCATGTTTCCTTTGCAAAGGCTGTTTGTACGTCAAGAGGGACTCCTGAGCATCGCGACTCAGGAGCCTAACTCGTCACGTAGCCCCTCACCCCATGTCCTTGTCCTGGCGATCCGGACGAGTCAGCGGCGGCTGAGGTATGCGCGGGGCCAGGCTCTACCGACGCAGAGCACTAAAGCAAACGGGAAGGAAATCGCAGAATCCTAGCAATTATTACAAAACATATTGTTCTTCAAATGCCAAACATAAGTTTTAACGCTCCACGAGGCATGGTGCATGTTGTAGGAAATAAAAGCAGAGGGAAGTGCCACCAGCAAGCCTCCTCTTCAGCCTTGGGCACTGCATCGCCTACAAGGAGTGCTTCCTCAACGCCGGTGTCATTGATGGCCGTAGCTGCAGGATCGGCGGCATCACCAACTGGAGGCGCAGGGTCGATGGCGAGGAACTTCTCCAGCAGGGCATCCACCCGGTCCTTCACGGCTTCAGCACGGCTGCGCAGCGCTCTTTGTCCACAGGCTCAAGCAGAGCTCCAAGGTCAGTGCTCGGGTCGTGAAGATGGAGGTGGCTGAAGACGCGTGTCAAGGCCGAAGTGGAGAGCGCGCGCACTTCCCCCTCCACCATGGGGCCAATCCCATTAACAACATCCTCGAGCGTCGTGACAAGCTGAGGGAGTAGCTCGGCGGGGCCTTCCTCGTCAGTCACCAACGGCTCCTTCAAGCCCTTCCCGTAGAGCTCCTGCAGTGCCTCACGGGACTCTGCTCAAGGGATTTGAAGGCCGCGTGATCTTCAACAAGAACCTTCGTCTTGGCTTCCAGTTGGGCTTTCCCTACTCCCACCTTCTTCTCCAGTTCTTCCAAGCGGCTGCGCTCCGCGGCCTGCGCCCGCGCTGACATCCACCATAGCCCATAAACTTTGAAGGCAACATGATCACTATAGAGCCTGTAGAGCATGTTGACCGTTCCATTGCCGTCTTCACTGATCTTGTGGAGACTGAGGTCTCCAAATTCCTGCACGAACTTTGGCACAACAATGGCATCCGCTTCGCCCTGGCCTTCCTTGGCGATGTCTGTGCCGTTGATGACTTCTGTCTTCATGGCATAGATTACACCTCTGTCCGCGCCCTTGTCCTGCTCCAAGCTGGCAAACCAGCCGCACCTGGCATTGTCACCCAACTCCCTCCCATCAATGAGATCAAAATAGCAAATGTGGTAGAAGTATTCCGTTGGCATCACGACGACGGTGCCAATCCCTTCGAAAGTGACTCCTCTGATGGTGACTCTGCTCCGCTCTCCCAGCATGCCTCCCGATGTCCTCTTTCTCCCGACCACATCACTTCGGTCGTCTCTGCCGTCAGAGCTGGTTGGCTTGCGGACCCCACCTACGGCGGCACCAGGCAGGTCGCTCACCATGCTGACGGCGGTTCACGTGTGCCTGCCGCCTCCCCTAGTGTCAGCACGGGAAAATCCGCTCTGTCATCTGCTCTCCCACCACCTGGCTCTATGCGCCAACCCCTCATCATCTCTAACGACGACTCAGCTGGCTCTGAGTACACGCACATCCCTCTTCTGCATGGCCTTGAGGGGGACTCTGTGGATGCGGTGCATGCATCTGCGAGCTCCATGCTGACCCCACTTGTCATATGTCTGGCTCCTCAGGTCGGGTCTATTGTGCCACCAGCTCCGCCCGTTGGCATGCCGGCTGCTTCCCCGCCTGATAGCCCGTTGGCACCGGTTGACATGTCCTCTTTCACAGCGTTCGTGCTGCCCGCATCCGACATTGTCGCCTTTCCCACATTCACTTTCTCTGCTGGCGAATCATCACGTGCAAACGGTAACCCCCTGTCCTCTCCTACACTTAGTCAATCAACTCCTTTAGCCCTTGTTGACAATACGTTGACCCGTGCCATGACGAACGCAACTCTCTCTCTCTCTCTCTCTCTCTCTCTCTCTCTCTCTCTCTCTCCCTCCCTCCCTCCCTCCCTCTCCGGGATCTGGACACTCATGAGCACACCATTCACAAGGAGCACCGCGGGACATCTCGGGACCACTCCTACTCCAAAGACAAGCTACATCGTAGCGTGCGGCTTGATGGCAAGGAGGCCAAGTACTCTCACGTGATCTCCAAGGCCGCTCGCCTCTTTGTTGCGGACGCGAACACATCCATTGATCATGCCATCCAGGATGCCCGCCTCGACGTTGCTGATGGCCCTCCTGCCTCTGCTGAAGATCTGGTTGCCATTGCGCTGCTCTGTGGTGCTGATGACGGTCATGTTGCAGCCATCCTTGGATCTGAGGCCTCTGCCTCCGGTGAGGAAGACGCATCATGATCTGCATCCAAGGCATGCTCCGCCCCATGGCGTCAGGGCACAATCGGACATAGTCGCCCGTCTTTGTTACTCTCATGTGCTAAATGTGTCGTCGCTCTTTTGTTCATCATGTCTGCTATCATTAGGTCCAGTATTGTCCTCGCGTCACTTTGTAACTTTTGCTCTCGAATAACTATTGTACTCTTGCTTTCCCTATTGGTGAATGAACCATCCTAATGAGTAATGCTGCAATGTCTATTTGCTCTTCGAATGTGCGTGGATTGGGCGATGATACCAAGTGCTCTAACGTCCTCTCTGAGTTGATCGCGATCAAACCTCACATCGCCCTCCTGCAAGAGTCAAATCGATACTTACTCTGACTCCAAACTAAGATCATTCTTGCCACGTCAACTCGACCAAGTCTTCTCGTTACCCGCCGTTGGCACGACTGGCGGCACTATCTCTGTCGTGAACACAACTTCTCTCCAAGTTGTCTTGTTCACTCACCTCACTTTTTCCTCCACCCTAACTCTAAAATCAATGGCATGTGCTCGCAACATTGCCATTACCAATATCTACGCCCCCTCTTCACGTGTGCTCAAACAATCCTTCCTGGACGAGCTCCTAGCTATCTCACAATAGAGATTCTCCCTAGTTGATTGTTGGAGACTTCAACCTCCTTCGCTTCCCCTTTGACAAAAATAACAATGCCTTTCGGCAGTCTGAGGCCAATGCATTTAATAAAACCCTAGACGACCTAACCCTTATCGAGCCGCCGCTCCTTGATCGCCAATTCACTTGGTCAAACAATAGAGAAACACCCACCTTAGAACGGATCAACCGTGCTTTATTTAACCTAGCTTGGGCCAATGCCTTCCCTAACACATCGCTGTCATCGCTCACACGATTCACGTCCGATCACGTCCCTCTCCTCATACACGTCACCACAACAATCCCTCGGTCCAACTTTTTAAAATTTGAGCCTGGTTGGGCCAATTTCCGTCCATGCAGTGATATTGTTAGGAAATGTTGGGCCCCACCCCTACCCACATTGGCCAACTCGGCCGCTATCCTTGCCTCCTCGCTCAAAACATCACGGGCCTGCCTCCAAAAATGGGCACGTTCACGGATCCCTACACCTCTTCGCGAATCTCGTTGCAAACTGCAATCTCTGCCTTAGACCACGCTGAAGAATCCAGGGCTCTCTCCCAAGCAGAACTCCTCACTCGTAAGATTATCATCTCGATCCTTAGATGCACAATCCAAGAGAAAATGACTTATTGGAGATGGTGTGCTAAAGTGTCGTAGGCCATCCATGGTGGGGAAAACACAAAATTCTTCCACATGTCTGCTTCCCAACGTTTAAGCAAGAATAAAATCTTTACACTCTCACGCGACGGTAATGACTTCACCTCTCACCACCACAAAGCTAAGATTTTAAGGGATTTCTTCGTCTCCATCATCGGTACTCCAGCAAAAACATCTTGGGCCTTTGACCTGAAGGCTATATGCCCGCAGCCTATTGCGGGCCACCACGTCCTTGATGAGAATTTCTCGGAAGATGAAATCAAGCTTGCATTCCTCCAAATGAACCCCCAAGCCAGCCCTGGGACAGACGGCTTTGGTCCCTCCTTCTATAGAACACACTATCCATTAGTCAAACGCATCGTCCTCCCCTTCTTTTCCCAATTTCACCAAGGCATGGTAGATACAGAACGTATAAACCATGCTCACATCATCCTCCTTCCAAAGAAGGATATGCCAACCTCACCCGACGCCTTCAGACCCATCTCACTGCAGAACTACCCAATCAAAGTTGTTGCTAAAGTCCTCACCTCTCGCCTCAAGCCGCTCATACCTATGCTAGTTCATGGTAACCAGACTGGGTTCATCTCCGTCAAGAATATTGCTGACAACTATGTTTTTGCAGCAGACCTCATTAGCTCTTGTGACACACGCAAACGACCAACCATGGTTTTCAGCTTGACTTCAGAAAAGCATTTGACTCCGTGGCTTGGCCTGCCCTGGACAGGATTCTGCTCGTTCGTGGTTTCTCCCAAACCTTCCACAACTGGATCCAAAATATTCTTCACACGGGCAAAGCTGCCATCCTCCTCAATGGTGTCTAGGCAATTGGATCCAATGCAAGAATGGCTTGAGGCAAGGTGACCCGGCTTCCACCTATCTTTTTCTCATCGTCGCTGACCTGATCCAACAACTCATCTTCGAGAACACAGAGGCTGCTCTCCACCACCCCATCTTATCCCACCTACCTCCCATCGTTCTCCAATAAGTCGATGATACGCTCATCGTTGCGGCCGCCTCTTCGTTCATCGGCACAGCCCTCAAAGTAACCCTAAACAACTTTGCACAGCTACGGGCCTGACCATCAACTTCTCCAAAACCACTCTAGCCACTCTCCACACAGATGACACCATGGCCACTGCCACTGCCCTGGCCATGGGTTGCACCCGTGCCCCTTCCCTCAAACGTACCTCAACCTACCTCTTGCCCCAACCAAACCTCCTAACAACGCCTTCGCTCCGTTGTTAGTACGCTCTCGCAAATTAATGACGGGATTGCATGCCAAACTACTAGACAAAGGTGACCGCCTCATCCTCATCTCCACAGTTATAAACTCCCTCCTTACCTACTTCATGTTGGTGTTCCGCATTCCAAAAAAATTTCTCAAACCCATTAACTCCCTAAGAAGTGCTTTCTTCTGGGCGGGGGAAGATTCTTGCTCAGGAGCTCAATGCCTCATTGCATGGAAAAATGTCTGTTTACTTAAAAAGTATGGTGGTTTAGGGCTAAAAAACCTACATGTTCAAAACAATTGCTTACTCATGAAATTTGTAGCCTAGGCCCTCTCCTCTGCACTAGCACCTTGGCTAGAGTGGCTAGACCTACAACACCCAAACGCACTAGTCTCCTCATCCCCACAAACCTCTTTTCTATGCCGCACAATATCACAGCAAATCCCCACCCTTCAGACAATCTCCTTTGTTCTAACAAACAGTTGTTCACATACGTATTTTTGGCTTGACACTTCGTTGACCCCAAAAGCTCTAGCCACCACCTTTCCCCACCTCTTCTCACACTCCAACCTAGAGCTGGTTAAAGTGGCTAATATTTTGCGTTTTGGTATTGAAGCTAACCTCCGTAATCGTCTCTCCCTTACGGCAGAACAAGAGCTTGTTTCGCTTTTGGCTATTTTGCAGGACTTCGTGCCTTCGGCGGGGGTGTTGGGAACATAGCATGCAATTTCAAAAAAATCCCTACGATCACGCAAGATCTATCTAGGATATGCATAGCAATGAGAGGGGGAGAGTGTGTCTACGTACGCTTGTAGACCGAAAGCGGAAGCGTTTGACAACGCGGTTGATGTAGTCGAACTTCTTCTCGTTTCGACCGATCAAGTATCGAACGTATGACACCTTCGAGTTCTGCACACATTCAGCTCGATGACGTCCCTTGAACTCTTGATCTAGTGGAGCGTCGATGAAGTAGATGAGTTCCCTCCACACGACGGCGTGCCGACGGTGATGGTGAAGTGATCTGCGCAGGGCTTCGCCTAAGCACTACGAGAATATGACCTGAGCCGTAAACTATGGAGGGGGCGCCGCACACGGCTAGGAATCAATGTTGTATCTTCTAGCGATGCCCCCCTCATGTATATAGGTTGGAGGGGAGGATAGGCAGCCAAGGGGGCGCCCCAAGTAGGAAGAATCCTACTTGGGCTCCTCCCAATTCGGCCTCCCCCCTTCCATATTCATCTGGAGGGGAAAGGAAGGGGGAGGCCAAATCCCTTCCCTTCCTTTCCCTCTTCTCCTCTTTACTTCCCCCTTATTTTGGCCTACATGGGGCGCACCAGCCCCCTAGGGGCTGGTCTGTCCCCTTCTTGGCCCATTAGGCCCATGTAGTTGCCGGGGGGATGCCCGGAACCCCTTCTAGTGACCCGATACGTACCCGGTACCCCTGGAACACTTCTGGTGTTCTAATATTATCGTACTATATATGAATCTTTACCTCTCGACCATTTCGAGACTCCTCTTCATGTCTGTGATCTCATTCAGGACTCCGAACAACATTTGGTCACCAAATCACATAACTCATATAATACAAAATCATCATCGAACCTTAAGCGTGCGGACCCTACGGGTTTGAGAACTATGTAGACATGACCGAGACACCTCTCCGATCAATAACCAATAGCAGAACCTAGATGCTCATATTGGCTCCCACATATTGTAAGAAGATCTTTATTGGTCAAACCGTAATGACAACATATGTTGTTCCCTTTGTCATCGGTATCTTACTTGCCCGAGATTCGATCGTCGGTATCTTCATACCTAGTTCAATCTCGTTAACGGCAAGTTTCTTTACTCGTCCCATAATGCATCCTCCCACAACTAACTCATTAGTCACTTTGCTTGCAAGGCTTCTTATGATGTGCATTACTGAGAGGGCCCAAAGATACCTCTCCGATACTCAGAGTGACAAATCCTAATCTCGCTCCATGCCAACCCAACAGACACCTTCAGAGATACCTATAGAGCATCTTTATAATCACCCAGTTATGTTGTGACGTTGATAGCACACAAGGCATTCCTCCGGTATCTGGGAGTTGCATAATCTCGTAGTCGGAGGTAGGACCGAGCGTTCGGTTTATATGGTTAACATGGTTCAGTTTATTCGGTTTTTAATAATTCTGGTTTTGAAGAAATGAAAACCAAAACAAACACACAAAATTAAGAAACCGAACCATATTAACCATAATATATCGATTCGGTTTCTTCGATTAACCGAAAAACCGAAATACATGTAGTTGTCAGTATGAGTGTAATGATTCGTGACCGCTGATTTGCATTGTATAGAATGCATAAAATAGTCACAAGAGCTAGCAACCTGAACATCGTGTAATGCTTTATTCGGTCAAGCAAACTAGCGAATATTATTAAGTGGAAAAATCACATGGAACGTGCCATGTATTATGTACATAAGAATACGTGTGATGCCTCTAAACTGAGCAGCTCATGCACTAAATGATACACTAGTACCTCCTCGGTCCCCACCTAATTTAGCTCTTGGATAGACCTTCGCGTGATGGAGTGAACATGGTTTTACACAAGGCATCCTACATATCGGTTTGTTCGGTCTATTCGGTTTCTGGGCACTAAAAACCGAACACAAACCAAACATCAAACAACCTTAAAAATTCCCACCAAACCAAAAACCAAATCACTGAATTAACCGACATATTAGTTAATACTGTTTGGTTCGGTTTGGTTTTTCGGTTTTCGGTTTAACCGTGCCCACCCCTAGTCGGAGGAACATGTATTTGACATGAAGAAAGCAATAGCAATAAAACTGAACGATCAATATGCTAAGCTAACATATGGGTCATGTCCATCACATCATTCTCCTAATGATGTGATCCCGCTCATCAAATGACAACACATGTCTATGGTTAGGAAACTTAACTATCTTTGATTAATTTGCTAGTCTAGTAGAGGCTTACTAGGGACACGGTGTTTTTGTCTATGTATCCACACATGTATCAAGTTTTCGGTTAATACAATTCTAGCATGAATAATAAACATTTATCATGATATAAGGAAATATAAAATAACAACTTTATTATTGCCTCTAGGGCATATTTCCTTCAGTCTCCCACTTGCACTAGAGTCAATAATCTAGTTCACATCGCCATGTGATTTAACACCAATAGATCACATCGTCATGTGATTAACACATATAGTTCACATCGCCATGTGATCAACACCCAAAGGGTTTACTAGAGTCAATAGCATGTTCACATCACCATGTGATTAACACCCAAAGAGTACTAAGGTGTGATCATGTTTTGCTTGTGAGAGAAGTTTAGTCAACAGGTCTGTCACATTCAAATCCGCATGTATTTTGCAAATTTCTATGTCTACAATGCTCTGCATGGAGCTACTCTTAGCTAATTGCTCCCACTTTCAATACGTATCTGGATTGAGAATTAGAGTCTTCTAGATCAGTGTAAAAGTTTGCATCGACATAACTCTTTACGACGAACTCTTTATCACCTTCATAACCGAGAAACATTTCCTTAGTCCTCTTTAAGGTGACTATGGATAATTTTGATCGGTGTCCGGTGATCTATTCCTGGATCACTATTGTACCCCCTTACCAAACTCATGGCAAGATACACAACAGGTCTGGTACATAGCATGGCATACTTTATAGAACCTATGGCTGAGGCATAGGGAATGACTTTCATTCTCTCTTTATCTTCTGTTGTGGTCGGGTTTTGAGTCTTTACTCAACTCCTTCTTTGACTAATCCATTTGGAACTCCTTCAAAAATCTTGTCAAGGTATGTACTCATTGAAACTCTTACCAAGCGTCTTGATCTATCTCTATAGATCTTGATGCCCATCATGTAAGCAGCTTCACCAAGGTCTTTTATTGAAAAAACTTCTATTCAAGTATCCTTTTATGCTATCCAGAAATTCTACATCATTTCCAATCAACAATTTGTCATCCACATATAATATTAGAAATGCTATAGAGCTCCCACTCACTTTCTTGTAAATACAGGCTTCACCATAAGTCTATATAAAACCATATGCTTTGATCACCTTATCAAAGTGTATATTCCAACTCCGAGATGCTTGCACCAGTCCATAGATGGACCTTTGGAGTTTGCACACTTTGTTAGCACCTTTAGGATTGACAAAACCTTTTTGGTTGCATCATATACAACTCTTCTTTAAGAAATCCATTAAGGAATGCAGTTTTGACATCCATTTGCCAGATTTCATAAAATGCAGCAATTGCTAACATGATTCAGACAGACTTAAACATCGCTACGAGTGAGAAAATCTCATCGTAGTCAACACCTTGAACTTGTCAAAAACCTTGTGCGAAAAGTCAAGCTTTGTAGATAGTAACACTACCATCAGCGTCTGTCTTCCTCTTGAAGATCCATTTATTCCTAATGGCTTGCCGGTCATCAGGCAACTCCACCAAAGTCCACACTTTGTTCTCATACATGGATCCTATCTCAGATTTCATGGCCTCAAGCCATCTGTCGGAATCTGGGCTCATCATAGCTTCTTCATAGTTTGTAGGTTCGCCTTGGTCTAGTAACATGACTTCCAGGACAGGATTACCATACCACTCTGGTGTGGATCGTGCTTTTGTCGACCTACGAAGTTCAGTAGTAACTTGATCTAAAGTTTCATGATCATCATCAGTAGTTTCCTCTCTAGTTGGTGTAGGCATCACAGGAACGGATTTCTTTGATGTGCTACTTTCCAATTCGAGAGAAGGTATTATTACCTTATCAAGTTCTACTTTCCTCCCACTCACTTCTTTCGAGAGAAACTCCTTCTCTAGAAAGGACCCATTCTTAGCAACAAAGATTTTGCCTTCGGATTTGTGGTAGAAGGTGTACCCAATTGTTTCCTTAGGGTATCCTATGAAGACGCACTTCTCCGATTTGGGTTTGAGCTTATCAGTCTGAAGCCTTTTGAAATAAGTCTCGCAACCCCAAACTTTAAGAAACGACAGCTTAGGTTTATTGCCAAACCATAGTTCATACGATGTCATCTCAACGGATTTAGACGGTGCCCTATTTAACGTGAATGTAGTTATCTCTAATGCATAACCCCAAAACGATAGTGGTAAATCAGTAAGAGACATCATAGAACACACCATATCCAATAAAGTATGGTTACAACATTTGGACACACCATTACGCTGTGGTGTTCCAGGTGGCGTGAATTGTGAAACTATTCCACATTGTTTTAAATGAAGGCCAAACTCGTAACTCAAATATTCGCCTTTGCGATCAGATCGTAGAATCTTTATTTTCTTATTACGATGATTCTCCACTTCACTCTAAAATTCTTTGAACTTTTTCAAGTGTTTCAGACTTGTGTTTCTTTAAGTAGATATACCCATATCTGCTCAAATCATCTATGAAGGTCAGAAAATAATGATACCCGCCACATGCTTCAACACTCATTGGACCGCATACATCGATATGTATTATATCCAATAAATCATCAGCTCGCTCTTGTTTCGGACAACGGAGTTTTAGTCATCTTGCCCATGAGGCATGGTTCACAAGTATCAAATGATTCATAATCAAGTGATTCCAAATGTCCATCTGCATGGAGTTTCTTCATGCGCTTTACACCAATATGACCTAAACGGCAGTGCCACAAATATGTTGCACTATCATTATCAAATTTGCATCTTTTGGCATCAATATTATGAATATGTGTATCACTACGATTGAGATTCAATAAACTGTTCACATTGGGTGTATGACCATACAAGGTTTTGTTCAAGTAAACAGAACAACAATTATTCTCTGACATCAATGAATAGCTGTATTGCAATGAACATGATCTAATCATATTCATGCTCAACGCAGACACCAAATAACATTTATCTAGGTTCAACACTAATCCCGAAGGTAGAGGGAGCATGCGATGGTGATCGTATCAACCTTGGAATCACTTCCAACATACATCATCACCTCGCCCTTAACTAGTCTTTGTTCATTTTGCAACTCCTGTTTCAAGTTACTAATCTTAGCAACTGAACCGGTATCAAATACCCATGGGTTGCTATGAACACTAGTAAAGTACACATCAATAATCTAGATATCAAATATACTTATGTTCACTTTGCTATCCTACTTTTCCGCCAAGTATTTGGGGCAGTTCCGCCTCCAGTGACCATTCCCTTTGTAGTAGAAGCACTTAGTTTCAGGCTTAGGTCCAGCTTTGGGCTTCTTCACGAGAGTGGCGACTTGCTTGCCATTCTTCTTGAAGTTCCCTTTCTTTCCCTTGCCCTTTTTCTTGAAACTAGTGGTCTTGTTAACCATCAACTTTTGATGCTCTTTCTTGATTTCTACCTTCACTGATTTCAGCATCTCAAAGTGCTCATGAATCATTTTCGTCATCCCTTGCATATTATAGTTCATCACGAAGTTCTAGTAGTGTCGTGGATTTGTCACGGCAGATGTCCTAGTGAAAGGACTTAGTCGTGGAGCCATCGCCACGGGTTAACTTGAAGGGGTTAAAGTGGACACAAAGACACAAGGGTTTATACTAGTTCGGCCCCTTCGATGAAGGTAAAAGCCTACGTCTAGTTGTGATGGAATTGATGTGGTTTCGATGGCTAGGGAGCAAACAAGCTTTGCCTAGGCTCGAGTTGTTGTTGTCTCTCCTGAACCGCCGCCGGGTCGTCCCCTTATATACACGGGTGACGCCCGTCGGTCCATGGAGTCCCATACCGGTTCATACTCGTATCCCGGTTGGTCTCTCTCTATTCCTAACTTACAGTGCAAGTTTACATATCAAGCCGGTTTAAGGCTACAGGTTCTAAACCGACTACAGGCCTTGGGCCTTTACCTGCTCGTGCTACTAATGAAGTTAACCCGGCCCAAGTAGGCCGGTTCACGCCCAGTGGTAATATCCCCAACATTAGGCCCCAGATTGATTTGAACTAGTTCATGTCAATCCTTCACAAAAAACCTTGTCTTCAATATCTTCTGGTAATTGGTAAACTGCCATGCCGTCATCATCTCTGGTTGTTGTAAACCGGCATGACGTCATCACGAAGTTGAAATACCCAAGTCATCAGCTCCACTTCCGAAATTTTGGCTCCTGGATTCGCGCGCCTGACCCACGTCTGTTGCCTTATAAATAGGACCGAAGGGTCATTTCCTTTTCTCCCCTTCGTCCCTTTCTCTTCGTCTTACTCGCGTCGCCAGCCTCAGAGCTCCGCCGCTGTCGTCGACCTCTGCACCGTCCTGGGCCGCTGCATCAACCTGAACGCACCAGAACACTGCGGCAGCTTTCCACGTCTTCCTTGATCCTGGTAAGCCTTCTGTTCTTCTTATCATAGATCTGTTCTAGGGTTTCGTGTTCTTGCTGTGTTCATCCCTTGTTCATGCTTGTACTCAGATTCCTGGATAGATCTGTAAAACCCTGCTTTGACTAACAGTAGCTTTTTAGCATCCACCTGCAGTTTCCCGCTCAAGTCTATAGATCTCATCCACATACATGCCCATTGATTTACTTCCGTTCTGCTTTAACCTTTTGAATATTTTCTGTTTTTCTGAACTTGCCTCAGATCCATTGTTGCAATAAGACCTTGTGAAACCTGTTTCTGCATACTTAGCCATCTGCAACCTCAATTGCTTTCAATGTTTAGATCAGGCGGTTTAACTTAATATAGAAAAAGTTAATAAACCGGTATACACCATTAGTCCCCTTGTTGAACCGCCAGAACTCTTTAGCCATAAGATGCCGCTCCATAGAGATCCGGTTTAAATAGACTGCCTCTGATTTAGCATTGTTCATACCAGCGCCTTCTTTTATCCAACATGTTCTTGAACCGGAATCACCTATTTCTTGTAGATCTCACCATGGCCAAACAAGTATATGAGTGCAACTGGGTTCCTTCTCGTGTCACAGAAACTTAGTTGGATAATTTAGTCTCGATTGGCGCTTTAGACAGCAAAGAGACTATCCACTGGAGGGTTCCTGGTGATGAATGTCCTCCCACACCTCAAGAGGGAGAGGTTGTGATCTTTGCGGATCATTTAGCCCGGGGCTTCAAACCGCCCGGCTCTAAATTTTACCGGGATGTGTTAGCCAATTTTCAACTCCGCCCGCAAGATACTGGCCCCAATTCTGTTACCAACTTATGTCACTTCCAAGTGCTCTGTGAGGTATACCTTCAAGAGGAACCCACAGTTGATTTGTTCAGAGACTGCTTCCACCTAAACCGCCGCACAGAATTCACGGATGGTCCCAATACCGAATTGGGCGGTATGGCAATTCAGAAAAGGAAAGAAATCACTTATCCCCATGCCAGACTACACAGTCACCCCAAGGAGTGGAATGCAACATGGTTTTACTGCAAAGATACTTCCCCTGAGGATGAAAATCCTTTGCCTGGCTTCCGTCCGGAGCGGCTCAGCAATACACACCCCTTCCCACAAAGGTTAAGTGCCAAGGAGAGGAGTAAATACGCTCCGCAATTATCCAAGCTCCGAGCCTTCATGGCCAATGGTTTAACAGGAGTAGATCTCGCACGCTGTTGGATATCATGGAGCGTACTGCCTCTCAGCCGGCGCTCCGGTTTAATGTGCAAGTATACTAGCAGCATTGATGACCCACTCCGACACACCAGCATCCAGCTCCCCGATGATGAAGTCACGGAGGCTGTGAAGAAAATGTTGAACGAACCGGAGCACCTCTGCGCTCAAACCGGCCTGCTCCCTTTCTGTGCTACCAACAAACCGCCAGCTGTAAGATTTTAATTGTTCTTATTAGTAAACCTGTTATTGCTATCTCTGTCTGATATCAACTGCTGCTTAACCATGGTGATAATCCGTTTTGGAGCAAGAAACTTCCACAAGACAAACCGGTGAAAGCAGAACGGTCAACCCGGCCAAAGACCAAGGTCATCAAGAAGCCTGCTAAGAAGAGGAAAACCACTGCTTCATCTGATCAGGCTGTTGATGATGATGTGGGTAACTCGAACCTTGAGGTAGAACTCGATTCACTAGGCTTACTTTTTACACACCTTATTGATGATGATACTTGTCAGGATGATGCTGAAGCCAGTAATGCTGATGTCGCTGAGGTAACTATTCTCTCTTCCGATTCAGATCCCTTGCCTTTGCCAAAATTTCGCCAGGCAAACCAGAAAGTTAAATTTTCTCATCCTCTTGCTTACTTGGATCCCACATTTCTTATGAAGACTCAGCAACATGAAGCTCGCCGCACAACCCGGCACAGCGGCCAGGTAGTTACCTCCGCCGGTTTACCAAACAGTCCGGTTCGAAAATGCTGCTCCGAGGTCTCCGACCTTTTTATTAATTTATATCCTAAAGCAGGTTTCATTCGTTAACCTCTTAATCCGTCCGACTCCGATTATCAGGTTACTTCTCATTCTTCCTCTGGTGAATCATCGGCTACCCAGCTGCCACCACTGAAAACGGTTCTTGGGTAAGCTAGGCTGAACATATGCTTCTGATATATTGTGTTATAACTTATGCTGTTCCTTGACTCTTTGTTTCTCTTTCAGGGCTAAACCTAAACCGAGCAAGAAAGCCCGCCTGGATAAAGCGGCTGAGGAAGATGTCGCCCCTGAACAGGATAAAGCACCAGATCTTGAAGCGTTCGTTCATGAAGATACCCCCAATGATCCTCTCTTGCAAGGTGATGCTATTCCTGAGGAAAGGCCTATCAATACCTCAGTCCCTGTTGGCCAGCCTGCCAGCTCCGTCCGGATTGAAAGATCTCGCAGTCCTTCAAAACCTGCTGATAAACCGACCGCACCAACGCAAACCGGCGAGTCCAAGGATGATGACGTTGTAATTACCGGCATAGGTCGCTTTGAACCAGGGAAACCTGTCGCTTTGACCAAGCATACTGTGAAAGAAGATTTTTCTGCCATGAACAAAGGCAAATGGGATGTTGATCTGGAAACATATGCTGCTTTGAGTGCCCAAAATCTTTATTCCGGTTACTTGAACCGGCTATGTACTAGTCGTGACTGTGAAGCTGGCCTGGTAAAGATGATGAGAGATAAATTTGAGGTAACTTCCTTGTGCTTCTTCTTTCTTTAATTACTGCCACTGTATTAATCCTCCTAGCCCCCAAGGGCCGGTTTGTAAACCTTCTTCAAACCGGGACTTGAATATAGTCCTCAATTCTTATCCATCAATTTAGCCCCCAAGGGCCGGTTCAACTTAGTATAGTTAAACCAGGACTCCAATAAAGATTCTAACATCAGATCATAACTGAACAAATAGCCATTAGCCCCCAAGTGCCAAGTTGAATACCTGTATTGAGCTTGGGACTTTGCGATTTAGTAATAGATGAAAATTGAAGGTGCATTAGCCCCCAAGTATCAAGCGTATAACTTTTTATGTGGTTGGTACTTCAAATTCTTGTACCGTTTGTGTAAAGCCAAGCATTGTCTTTATGCAGGATGAAGTGAGGATCACAGAGGACCGGATTACTGATCTGCAGGAAACTTTGAAAACCCAACAAGCTAAAACCGACAAGGCGAGGGAAGAATTAACCAGTGCTTTAAGCATCACCGAACAGCTGAAGGAGGGCTTCAAGAAGGAACGGGCTGATTGGGCCACTGAGAAGGCTGCTTTAACAAAAAGAGCTGAAAACGCTGAAGCTGCCCTTAAACCGGTGGTAGATGAGCTGACCGCCGTAAAGCGGCAAGTACATTCCATGACCACTGCTATCTTTGGTAAGCTCCTTTTGGTTTCTTTGACAACTCTGGCCTGCTTATAGTAGATCCGGTTTGTCATCTTTCCTGTATTGTTGCAGGTACACGCATTGGTCACTTAGGGTCAGATGTTCGGAAGAAGTTGAAAGCTGCCTACACTTTGATTGAACAGCTGTATACCGGAGCGCAGCGGATCATCACCACTGTATCTCACAACAATCCGACACCCTCTTTAATCCAGGACACTCTTAATAGGTTGTCAATGCTTCCTGCTCGGATTGAAGAACTGAAAAAATCTGCTGCTCGAACCGGAGCCATTAATGCCTTGATCCGGGCAAAAGCATGGGTGCCAGATTTCGATCCTGTTGAGGCAGCTCAAGGCTATCCTAGCTTGAAGGAAGACGGCTCAGAATTCAATGAAGATGATTTGAGGGCGATAAACCGCATAGTACGCCCTCTGGCTTGTCAATTGGCTGAAGAGGCAGACTTGTCGCATTATCAAGCTCAGTACAACGATCAGAACAAACGAGTGCCTGTACCAACTCTTGAAGCGGAGAATCTGATTCCTCCAATCCGTAAGCATACTTACGCTCCTGATATTGAACCGTCTTCTCTGATCCACGAAGAGGCTGTCTTTCAAGCTTTAATGGGAATCGACTGGACCACTGTTTATTTCCAGCCAATGGATAGAGATGAGGAAGCTGAAGCGGCGCGGGACGACCCACGACCATCAGACCAGGGCGATGAACAAGCTTGAACCGGAAGCCGGTTTAAGTAACTGCTTTATTATGATCCGGCTGAACAATAATGATCTTATTTGGGCACCGCGTTGCCTTGTAATAGGATAGTCAATACCTCTGCCCGGAATATGCCTTTGTGCATAAGTACTAATGCTTTTGCTTGAAACCCTTAATTTATATTTCCTGCAATCAGAAAACCTTGAACTTCGGTGGCGGTTATACCGCCAGCCGGTTTATGACCTTTATATATATATCATCAATGTATTTAAGTCATATAATCAAATATGCGATACAAAATACCTGCCATCGGTGGGCATGAAGTTGGCTTAGCCAGGCTTGAAATGGAGTATTTATAAACCGTTATCATCAAAGGGGAAAAAACAACTCCCGTGTTTTAAAATGCTGACTTACCATGTAAACCGTACTGGGTTATTATAAGCCCCCCTGCTACTCCATGAGTTAAACAGGAAAGTTAAACCGGACATATTTCTCCGGTTTACAAATGATCTGAATTCCGTCAGTTGAACCGGTAAAAAGTGTTGTCGATTTAAAGGAAACACAACAAAAATTGAGGAATATAAAAGATATACAAAAGCAAAGGCAATGATAAAACCATTTGCAAAAACATGCTTTACTGAGCTGATCAAATGGTGTTACCATGGTCGGACAGGACCAAGCCCCCAATAGGAGTGACAATGGTTCAGGTCAGCCAGGTCCCCAAATGAAACCGTGGCTTTTATGTCGATCAAAAGGCGTGGCAATGGTTCGGGTTCGACCAAGCCCCCAAGTGATTATGTGGCCTTAGGCCGATCAAGAGGCGTGACTGGTTCAGACGTGACCATGTCCCCAAGTGATCTGGTGGCTTTCGCCTATCAAAAGGTGTCGCATTGGTTCGGACACAACCAAGGCCCCAAGTGATATCATAAAGCTTTTTGGAAAAGCAAATTTCAAGGGGTAAACCGGAGGCCGCTTTAAAACAGAACCACTCCATGTAACCACACATGATATGAAAGGACAGAGACCCCGCTTTAGCTGAGGCTCCGGTTTTATTATATCAAAGATAATATATACACTGTAATAATATGTACATAGATAGAGCCGATGGCTCAAGTGTAGTAAGGCCAAAGATGAGCTATGTTCCACGGCATGTTGGTCTCCTCCTCTGATGTGCGTGAGTCTTTATGCTCTCGAATATCGATCAGATAGTACAACCCGCATAATTTCCTTCGGATTGAGCCAACATCCGTTACGGTCGTTCATTCTATTCAACCCGTTGTGCAGATTCTTGCTGACCACGAAAGGTCCCTCCCAAGGTGGGGATAACTTGTGCATATCCGTCTGGTCTTGGATGAGCCGAAGCACCAAATCTCCTTCTTGAAAAGTTCTGGTTCTAACCCGGCGACTGTGATAGCGACGAAGATCTTGTTGATAAATCGCCGAGCGGGCAGCCGCTATGTCACGCTCCTCATCTAATAGGTCCAAAGCATCTTGTCGTGCTGTCTCATTGTCCGCTTCAACATAAGCCGCCACACGAGGCGAATCGTGCCGGATATCACTAGGGAGAACCGCCTCTGCTCCGTAGACCATGAAAAACGGCGTGTATCCTGTAGATCGGTTGGGTGTAGTATTGATACTCCATAGCACAGACGGTAGCTCTCCAACCCAACAACCCGGTGTTCTTTGCAATGGAACCATAAGCCGGGGTTTGATGCCTCGCAAGATCTCTTGATTAGCCCGTTCCGCCTGCCCATTGGACTGGGGGTGAGCCACTGATGATATGTCAAGTCAGATGTGCTCACGTTCACAGAATTCCTTCATAGCACCCTTGGATAAATTGGTACCATTGTCAGTAATGATACTGTGTGGAAAGCCAAACCGGAAAATCACCTTTTTAATGAACTGCACCGTTGTAGCTGCATCACACTTGCTGACAGACTCTGCTTCAACCCACTTGGTAAACTTGTCAACTGCCACCAAAAGGTGGGTTTTCTTATCCTTGGATCTTTTAAAAGGTCCGACCATATCCAGCCCCCATGTTGCAAATGGCCAAGTAATTGGAATCATCCTCAATTCTTGAGCCGACACATGAGCACGCCTTGAAAATTTCTGACAGCCATCACATCGTTTAACCAAGTCCTCCGCATCAGCATGAGCTGTCAACCAGTAGAACCCGTGACGAAACGCCTTTGCCACCAGAGACTTTGAACCGGCGTGATGACCACAATCCCCTTCATGGATTTCACGTAAGATTTCACAGCCTTCCTTAGGAGAGACGCAGCGTTGAAACGCCCCTGATACACTGCAATGATGTAATTCGCCATTGACAATTGTCATAGACTTGGATCGCCGGACTATCTGCCTGGCTAGAGTCTCATCCTCTGGCAACTCTCCCCGGTTCATGTACGCGAGATAAGGAACTGTCCAATCCGGTACAATATGTAGGGCTGCCACCAATTGAGCCTCCGGATCAGGAATAGCCAAATCTGCTTCACCTGGGAGCTTGACTGACGGGTTGTGCAACACATCAAGAAAGACATTAGGCGGGACCGGTTTACGCTGAGAGCCCAACCGGCTTAAAGCATCCGCCGCTTCGTTTTTTCGACGATCCATGCGATCCACCTGATAACCTTTGAAGTGACCCGCAACCATATCCACCTCACGACGATATGCAGCCATAAGTGGGTCTTTAGAATCCCAAGTGCCAGACACCTGTTGAGCCACGAGGTCCGAGTCACCGAAGCACTTGACCCGACTTAAGTTCATCTCCTTAGCCATCCGGAGACCATGGAGCAAAGCTTCATACTCAGCTGCATTATTAGTACAAGGGAACATTAAGCGGAGAACATAACAAAACTTATCACCTCGTGGGGAAGTTAATACGACTCCAGCCCCCGAGCCTTCCAATTGCCTGGATCCGTCAAAACGGATAGTCCAATATGTGTGATCCGGCCTTTCCTCTGGTGCTTGCAACTCTGTTCAATCATTGATGAAATCAACAAGTGCTTGAGACTTCACCGCCGTCCGAGGCACGTACTTCAATCTGTGCGGCCCAAGTTCTATGGCCCACTTGGCAATCCGGCCAGTCGCCTCCCGGTTCTGTATGATATCGCCCAAGGGAGCCGAACTGACCACTGTGATGGGGTGCCCTTGGAAATACTGCTTCAACTTCCGGCTTGCCATGAAAACTCCATATACCAGCTTCTGCCAATGCGGATATCTTTGTTTAGACTCAATAAGCACCTCGCTGATATAGTAAACCGGCCGCTGAACTGGATACTCCTTGCCTGCCTCCTTGCGTTCCACCACAATAGCCACGCTAACTGCACGAGCATTGGCCGCTACATATAACAACAACGGCTCCTTGTCGACCGGAGCTGCAAGAACGGGCGGATTGGCTAATTGCCGCTTCAAGTCCTCCAACGCTTCATCAGCGGCCGGACTCCAGATGAATTGATCTGTCTTTCTCAGCATCTGGTATAAAGGGATGGCCTTCTCTCCGAGGCGGCTGATAAACCGGCTCAGTGCGGCGATCCGACCCGCCAAACGCTGAACATCGTTGATACACTTCGGTTTAGCCAGGGAGGTGATAGCTGTAATCTTCTCCGGATTAGCCTCAATTCCTCTGTTGGACACAAGAAAGCCCAATAACTTGCCTGCCGAAACACCAAAGACACACTTGGCCGGGTTAAGCATCATCTTGTAAACTCGCAAGTTGTCAAAGGTTTCCTTCAAATCATCAACCAGCGTCTCCTTCTGCCTTGACTTGACTACAATATCATCCACGTAAGCGTGCACATTACGGCCGATCTGTTTATGCAAGCAGTTCTGTACACACCGTTGATAAGTGGCTTGGGCACTCTTGAGCCCAAAAGGCATAGATACATAGCAGAAGGCTCCAAAGGGAGTAATAAACGCCGTCTTCTCCTGGTCCTTAACCGCCATTTTGATCTGATGATACCCAGAATATGCATCCAAAAAACTCAAACGCTCACAACCCGTCGTGGCATCAATAATCTGGTCAATGCGGGGGAGGGCAAAAGGATCTGCTGGACAAGCCTTGTTAAGATCCGTGTAATCCACACACATACGCCAAGTGCCGTTTTTCTTAAGAACCAGCACCGGATTGGCAAGCCACTCTGGATGGAACACCTCAATGATAAAACCAGCTGCTAAGAGCCTGGCCACTTCCTCTCCAATGGCTTTGCACCTTTCTTCGTTAAACCGGCGGAGAAACTGCTTCACCGGTTTATACTTGGGATCAACATTAAGAGTGTGCTCAGCGAGTTCCCTCGGTACACCTGGCATGTCAAAAGGCTTCCATGCAAAAATGTCCCGATTCTCACGGATGAACTCGATGAGCGCGCTTTCCTATTTAGGGTCCAAGTTGGCATTGACCGTGAACTGTTTGGACGAATCGCCGGGCACGAAGTCGACAAGCTTGGTCTCAGCCGCCGATTTGAACTTCAGATCTGAATCATGCTCCGTGGTCGGCTTCTTCAAAGGGGTCATGTCCGCCGGATTAACATTGTCCCTATAATATTTCAACTCCTCCGTGGCACAAACCGACTCTGCATAGGCCGCATCACCTTCCTCACATTCCAAAGCAATCTTACGGCCCCCATGAACCGTTATTGTCCCTTTGTAACCCGGCATCTTAAGCTGCAAATAGATATAACAAGGCCGTGCCATGAATTTGGCATAAGCCGGCGGCCCAAACAAGGCGTGATACGAGCTCCGGATTTTCACCACCTCAAAGGTTAGTGTTTCGGATCGGGAATCATGCTCGTCCCCAAAAGCCACCTCCAGGGATGATCTGAGATCTTTGTCTGTTAGCCCCATGCGGCGGAATGTCTCATAGTACAGGATGTTAATACTGCTCCCTCCATCCATGAGCACCTTGGTGAATTTATAACCTCCCACCTGAGGGTCTACCACTAATGCCAACTGGCCCGGATTGTCAATCCGGGGGGGTGATCCTCCCTGCTCCATACGATAGGCTGCTCCGACCAGCGTAAGTAACATGGTACAGCTGGTTCAACAGAGTTCACCGCACGCTTGTGAAGCTTCCGGTCGCGCTTATCCAAGCTAGTTGTGAAAACGTGATACTGCCCATTGTTTAACTGTTTTGGCTGGCTCTGATAACCCGACTGCTGCTGCTGCTGTTGGTTGTAACCCCCTTGACCGCTCTGATTATTCTGGTTACTATTACCGCCCTGATTGAAACCTGAACCGAAAGCTCCATCATGTCCCGGCCCATGGAAACCGGATCCTGAGCCACCACCTGACCCACGGTCATACCGGAAGGCATTAGAGTTTTTAAATTCCTGCATAATGTAACAATCCTTCCAAAGGTGGTTAGCCGGCGCCTCCTTCGTCCCGTGTTTTGGGCAAGGCTGATTCAACAAATAGTTTAAGCGATCCTGGTTAGGATTTGGAGCCCCATTACGATTCGCCGATTTACCTCTGCGCCGCTGACCCTTGTCTTGCGCATTAGTGTTAGCCACAAAGTCCATGCTGCCATCCGCTTTATGCTTGCCTCCGTTTCCATGGCCCGCCGGTTTGTATTGATGCCCCTTGGAATTGCTATTCTTCTTTCCCTTCCCTGCTTCGTCATCGTCAGTCTCGGGATCCTTGGTACTATCAGAATCAGCATACTTCACTAAAGCGGCCATGAGAGTTCCCATGTCATTACAGAACCGCTTCATACGCCCCAACTTCAACTTTAAAGGCTTAAACCGGCAGTTGCCCTCTAAGGTTAAGATTGCCGAGTCGGCATTGATCCTGTCAGACGAGTGCAAGACTTCCGAAGCGCGGCGTACCCAATGGGTTATTGATTCTCCGTCCTCCTGAACACAAGCGGCCAAGTCTACTATGGACTTAGGCTGCTTACACGTATCTTTGAAATTCTGGATAAACCGGGCCCGCAACTGGGCCCATGAGCTGATAGAATTAGGCGGCAGGCTTTTCAACCAAGTACGGGCCGTGCCTTCAAGCATCATGGTGAAGTACTTTGCACACGCGGTCTCATCCACATCCAGCATCTCCATGGCCATCTCATAACTCTCTACCCACGCTTCTGGAGATAAATCAGCGGTGTAATTCGGCACCTTGCGCGGACCCTTGAAGTCTTTGGGCAGGCGTACATTGCGTAAAGCGGGGACTAAACAGGGCACTCCCAAGCTAGACGCAACCCCTGGCCCGGCTGAGGTGGTAGGACGAACCGGTGTAAGCTGATCCGCCTCGTTCTGTGCTGCTAACTCGGCCTCCCTTCGTGCCCGGGCCCGATCCACTACATCCTGAGCATCGCGAACACCACCTGCCGGGTTATTGCCACGGGCCGCTTCGCAGCCCCGCGCATTGCTTGATATGGCCGGTTCATCCAGGCACCTACTATAGCTCCGGCTTGGACGAGGTGTGGAATGAATCCGATCGCGGCTGTATGAATATGCCTCCTGTTGAATCAAAGCGGTCCGGAGAAGTTCCTTAACCCGGCGCGTCTCTATTTCTTGTGGAGAGTCTCCTTCGACCGGGATCGCTTCTAATCGCGCAGCAGCTGCGACAAGATTGTCCATAGGATTAGAATAATGACGCGGAGGTGTCTGGACCGGCGGAGGAATCACAATGTTCTGCCGAGGAGGTTCCCTCAGGCGGGGTTGGACCGTCGCTCCTGGTCCTGGTGCCTCGACCCGGTTTACCTCCTGGTGCCCCGGCGGATTACTAGTTCCTGCTCCCGGAGTGTGAAAGAGATTTCGAGGGTCAAACCCTAACGGCAGGCGTGATATGTGCTTCCGTTTCAGGACCTCTTGTGATGCGTTCTGGTCGAGCATGAGCTTATAGGCCTGGGCGTCCAAAGCGGCCCGCTCCCGCGGCCATCCTGTCCTTCTCTGCTGCCAGATCGGCTTTGGCCTGTACGATCTGTTCTCTCACCTTTGCAACCTCCGCATCATGGGCCTCCTGATCCGCCGGATTGGCCTCTGCCATAAGTACTGCTAGTGCGTCAAACAGGTTAGACAGAACTTGAACCGGTGGGCGCACAAGGCCTCCTGCCCCTGCTGCCGCCGCCGCTGCTGACCCGGAGAGCATTGCTGCTGCGGTTGAAGAGTGATTCGCCGCCTGCGTGCCGGCCATGAATATTCCAACCCGGTTGATCTGATCTGGGTGGTCCGGAATATTGTCGCCGTCGGAACAGCCCCTAATCTGGTCATCTTGCAACCGGTACAATGACTTAGTCTCTCCGGTTGAGGACTCGTCACCGGAATAGACGACGGTCTCGCCATCGTATTCTGACCCGTCCTCATGTTCTCCTCCGTGGATGACTCCGACGAAGGCACGCTTCACGGCCGGTTTAACCTGGGTAGATCTCGCACGCCGAGCCGTCTCGACGAGGTCGGTGCAGATGTCCGGCTCAGGCCTAGGCTCACCAATCTTGTCGATGAAAACGTGTATGCCACCAAAGGGGACCCGGTATCCGTACTCAATCGAGCTGGCTTCGGGACCCCATCCTGAATCGTCGATGTAGAGCTTACCGCGACGACTCTTGGTCATCCGGCCCACAGCATAGCCTTCGAGTCCTTTGAGCTTGCCCTCCAAGATCATCAAACCGTCGTGCGATAGCCCCACGGTGGGCGCCAACTGTCGTGGATTTGTCACGGCAGATGTCCTAGTGAAAGGACTTAGTCGTGGAGCCATCGCCATGGGTTAACTTGAAGGGGTTAAAGCGGACACAAAGACACAAGGGTTTATTCTAGTTCGGCCCCTTCGATGAAGGTAAAAGCCTACGTCTAGTTCTGATGGAATTGATGTGGTTTCGATGGCTAGGGAGCAAACAAGCTTCGCCCAGGCTCGAGTTGTTGTTGTCTCTCCTGAACCGCCGCCGGGTCGTCCCCTTATATACACGGGTGATGCCCGTCGGTCCATGGAGTCCCATACCGGTTCATACTCGTATCCCGGTTGGTCTCTCTCTATTCCTAACTTATAGTGCAAGTTTACATATCAAGCCGGTTTAAGGCTACATGTTCTAAACCGACTACAAGCCTTGGGCCTTTACCTGCTCGTGCTACTAATGAAGTTAACCCGGCCCAAGTAGGCCGGTTCACGCCCAGTGGTAATATCCCCAACAAGTAGCTTGCTTAGTGACTAGAGAACTCTGTCAATCACTATCTCATCTGGAAGATTAACTCCCACTTGATCAAGCGATTGTAGAACCCAGACATTATGAGCACATGCTCACTGACTGAGCTATTCTCCTTCATCTTGTAGGCAAAGTACTTCTTTGAGGTCTCATACCTCTTGACACAGGCATGAGTCTAAAATACCAATTTCAGCTCTTGGAACATCTCATATGCCCCGTGGCATTTAAAGCATCTTTGCAGCCCCGATTCTAAACCGTAAAGTATGCCACACTAAACTATCAAGTAGTCATCATTACGAGCTTGCAAAACGTTCATAACGTCTGAATCTGCTCCTGCAATAGGTTTGTCACATAGCGGTGCATCGAGGACATAATTCTTCTGTGTAGCAATGAGGATAATCCTCAGATCACGGACCAAGACTGCATCATTGCTACTATCATCATTCAACTTATTTTTCTCTAGGAACATAAAAACATAGGGGAGCTACAACGCGAGCTTTTGATCTACAACATAATTTGTAAATACTATCAAGACTAAGTTCATGATAAATTAAAGTTCAATTAATCAAATTACTTAAGAACTCCCACTTAAATAGACATCCCTCAAGTCATCTAAGTGATACGTGATCCAAATCAACTAACCCATGTCCGATCACCACGTGAGATGGGGTAGTCATCAATGGTGAACATCTCTATGTTGATCATATCTACTATATGATTCACGTTCGACCTTTCGGTCTCCAGTGTTCCGAGGCCATGTCTGTACATTCTAGGCTCGTCAAGTTTAACCCAAGTATTTCACGTGTGTAAAACTGTCTTACACCCGTTGTATGTGAACGTAGAGTCTATCACACCCGATCATCACGTGGTGTCTCGAAACGACAAACTTTCGCAACAGTGCATACTCGGGGAGAACACCTTGAAATTTAGTGAAGGGGTCATCTTATAATGCTACCGTCCATCTAAGCAAAATAAGATGCATAAAAGATAAACATCACATGCAATCAAAATATGTGACATGATATGGCCATCATCATCTTGTGTTTTTGATCTCCATCTCCAAAGCATCGTCATGATCTCCATTGTCACCGGCTCGACACCTTGATCTCCATCATTGTGTCGTGGTCGTCTCGCCAACTATTGCTACGACTATCACTAACGCATAGTGATAAAGTAAAGCAATTACATGGCGTTTGCATTTCATACAATAAAGAGACAACCATAAGGCTCATGTCGGTTGCCCATAACTTACAAAACATGATCATCTCATACAACAACGTATATCACATCATGTCTTGACCATATCACATCACAACATGCCCTGCAAAAACAAGTTAGACGTCCTCTACTTTGTTGTTGCAAGTTTTACGTGGCTACTATGGGCTTCTAGCAAGAACCGTTATTACCTACGCATCAAAACCACAACAGTGATTTATCAAGTTTATTGTTTTAACCTTCAACAAGGACCGTCCGCAACCAAATTCAATTCAACTAAAGTAGGAGAAACAGACACCTGCCAGCCACCTTTATGCAAAACTAGTTGCATGTCTGTCAGCGGAACCAGTCTCATGAACATGGTCATGTAAGGTTGGTCCGGGCTGCTTCATCCAACAATACCGCCGAATCAAAATAAGACATTGGTGGTAAGCAGTATGGCGATCACCGCCCACAACTCTTTTGTGTTCTACTCGTACATATCATCTACCCATAGACCTGGCTCATGATGCCACTATTGGGAACATGCAATTTCAAAAAAAAATCATACGATCACGCAAGATCTATCTAGGACATGCATTGCAACGAGAGGAGGAGAGTGTTTCTACGTAACCTCGTAGACCGAAAGATGAAGCGTTTGACAACACAGTTGATGTAGTCGAACTTCTTCTCGTTCCGACCGATCAAGTACCAAACATACGGCACCTCCGAGTTCTGCACACGTTCAGCTCGATGACGTCCCTTGAACTCTTGATCCAGTAGAGCATCGAGAAATTATATGAGTTCCGTTAGCACGACGGCGTGACGATGGTGATGGTGAAGTGATCCATGTAGGGCTCTGCCTAAGCACTACGAGAATATGACCGGAGACGTAACTGTGGAGGTGGGCGCCGCACATAGCTAGGAATCAATGTTGTATCTTCTAGTGGTGCCCCCTCATATATATAGGTTGGAGGGGAGGAGAGGAAGCCAAGGGGGCGCCCCAAGTAGGAGGAATCCTACTTGGGCGCCTCCCAATTCGGCTTCCCCCTTCCATATTCATTCTGAGGGGAAATGAAGGAGGAGGGAGGAGGGAGGAGAGAAGAAAGGGGGAGGCTGAATCCCTTCCCTTCCTTTCCCTCTTATCCTCTTTCCTTCCCCCTTATTTTGGCCTGCATGGGGCGCACCAAACCCCTAGGGGCAGGTTTGTCCCCTTCTTGGCCCGTTAGGCCCATGTAGTTGCCGGGGGGATGCCTGGAACCCCTTCCGGTGACCTGATACATACCCGGTACCCCCAGAACACTTCCGGTGTCTGAATACTATCGTCCTATATATGAAACTTTATCTCTCGACCATTTCGTGATTCCTCGTCATGTCCGTGATCTCATCAGGGACTCCAAACAACATTCGGTCACCAAATCACATAACTCATATAATACAAAATCGTCATTGAACGTTAAGCGTGCGGACCCTATGGGTTCGAGAACTATGTAGACATTACCGAGACACCTCTCCGGTCAATAACCAACAACGGAACCTGGATGCTCATATTGGCTCCCACATATTCTACGAAGATCTTTATCGGTCAAACCATAATGAGAACATATGTTATTCCATTTGTCATCGGTATGTTACTTGCCCGAGTTTTGATCGTCGGTATCTTCATACCTAGTTCAATATCGTTACCGACAAGTCTCTTTACTCGTTCCGTAATGCATCATCCCGCAACTAACTGATGCGGCTTGAAGCTACGTTGGTATTTCCCCAAAGAGGAATAGATGATGTAGCACAGCAGCGGTAGGTATTTCCCTCAGTGATGAGACCAAGGTTATCGAACCAGTAGGAGAACCAAGTAACACTATGTAAACAACACCTGCACACAAAGAACAAATACTCCCGACGTAAGAGAGGGGTTGTCAATCCCTCACGGGTAAAAGGATAGATAATTTTGTAGTAGTTTCGATAAATAAATCTCGTGAGAACGTGAGATATAATAAATAACAATAAATTGCAGCAAGGTATTTTTGGGTTTTTGGAAATATAGATCTGAAAGTAAAAGCAAAGGAAAATAGATTGCAAAGGCAAAATATATTGAGAAGAGACCAGAGGGCTGTAGGTTTCACTAGTGGCTTCTCTCAAGAAAAATAGCAAACGATGGGTGAACAAATTACTGTTGGGCAATTGATAGAGCTTCAAATAATCATGACGATATCCAGGCAATGATCATTACATAGGCATCATGTCCAAGATTAGTAGACTGACTCCTGCATGCATCTACTACTATTACTCCACACATCGACCGCTATCCAGCATGCATCTAGTGTATTAAGTTCCTGGAGAAACGGAGTAATGCAATAAGAACGATGACATTGTGTAGACAAGATCTATTTATGTAGAAATAGACCCATCATTTTATCCTTAGTAGCAACGATACATACGTGTTGGTTCCCCTTCTGTCACTGGGATCAAGCACCGTAAGATCAAACCCACTACAAAGCACCTCTTACGATTGCAAGATAAATAGATCAAGTTGGCCAAACAAAACCCAAATATCGGAGAAGAAATACGAGGCTATAAGTAATCATGCATATAAGAGATCAAAGAAGACTCAAGTAACTTTCATGGATAAAAAGATAGATCTGATCATAAACTCAAAGTTCATCGAATCCTAACAAACACACCGCAAAAAGAGTTACATCATATGGATCTCCAAGAGACCATTGTATTGAGAATCAAACGAGAGAGAGGAAGCCATCTAGCTACTAACTACGGACCCGTATGTCTGCAAAGAACTACTAACGCATCATCGGAGAGGCACAAATGAACATGATGCACCCCTCCGAGATGGTGTCTAGATTGGATCTGGTGGTTTTGGACTCTGCGATGGCTGGATCAATATTTTGTCGACTCCCCTAGGGTTTCTATAATATTGGGGTATTTATAGAGCAAAGAGTCGATGTAGAGGGGGCCCGAGGTGGGCCCAACCCACCAGGGCGCGCCTGGGCCCCCAGGCACGCCCTGGTGGGTTGTGCTCCCCTCGGAGCCCCCTAGGTGCTGCTTTGGCCCATTGGGTGCCTTCTGGTCCATAAAAATTCTCCATGAAGTTTCGCTGCGTTTGGACTCCGTTTGGTACTGATATTCCTTGATGTAAAAAACATGCAAAAACAGCAACTGGCACTTGGCACTATGTCCATATGTTAGTACCAAAAATGATATAAAATGACTATAAAATGATTACAAAACATCCAAGAATGATAATATAACAACATGGACCAATCAAAAATTATAGATACGTTGGAGACGTATCAGCATCCCCAAGCTTAATTCCTGCTCGTCCTCGAGTAGGTAAATGATAAAAACATAATCTTTGATGTGGAATGCTGCCTAACATGTCATATCATATTCTTTCTTTATAGCATGGACATTTGGACTTTTATATGGTTCAAAGCAATAGTCTAGTTTTGACATGATAACTTGAATACTCAAGCATATCAACAAGCAACCATGTCAAAGTATCAACGCTAAAATAAGGTATCCCTAGCCCATCATGCTCAATCATTGATCCATTCATGAAACACATTCGCATATTAGCTACACTCAATACTCAAGTACGATCATAGTGCCTCCTAGTTGGTGCTTTATAAGAGAAGATGGAGACTCAAATTTAAAATAAAAATTGCATAAAGTAAAAGAAAGGCCCTTCTTGGAGGGAAGTAGGGATTTGTAGAGGTGCCAGAGCTCAAAGCGAAAAAATTGAGAGATAAAAACATTTTGGGAGGTATACTTTTCCCACCAACGAAAACGACTTAGAGTTCCCCACACCTTCCATGCTTAGATATATCATAGGCGATTCCCAATCAGAAAATAAAGTTTATTCCTTTTTCCACCATACTTTCACTTTCCATGGCTAACCGTATCCACGGGTGCCCTCCATACCAACACTTTCCAAGAATTTATTATTTGACAACATAAAGTAAATTTATTTTTCATTTCGGGACTGGGCATCCCTAATACCTTTGCCTTACTCTCGTGCAATGACAAGTGAATAAACACTCATCGTGAGAATAACATATCTTAGCATGGAAAATATAGGCCACCCCTCACCGCCTCGTGAGCGGCACGAGCACACAAAAGAGAAATTTATTTTGAAATTAGAGATGTCACATACAAATTTGCTTAGAACGACATGGAAATACCGCATATAGGTAGATATAGTGGAATCATGTGGCAAAAACTGGTTTAAAGGATTTGGATGCACAAGTAGAGATCATACTTAGTGCAAAATGAAGGCTAGCAAAAAGATTGAGAAGCGACCAACCAAGAAACAAATAATCTCATAAGCGAGCATTAAGCATAATTAACACCGAATAATGCACCACGAGTAGGATGTAATTTCATTGCATGACTATTGACTTTCGTGCTTGCATAGGGAATCACAAACCTTAACACCAATATTCTTACTAAAGCACAATTACTCATCAACATGACTCACATATCACATCAACATATCTCAAAAACTATTACAAGGAATCAAGTTTATTTTGTCCAATGATCTTCATGAAAGTTTTTATTATATCCTTCTTGGATATCTATCACTTTGGGACTAATTTTCATGTATTGCTTTTGATAAGCTCAAACAAATATAAGTGAAGATCATGAGCATGATATTTCTTTCTCTCAGAATAATTTAAGTGAAGCAAGAGAGAATTTCTTAAAAAATTTACTAACTCTCAAATAAATCTAAGTGAATTAAGAGAGCATTTCTTCAAAAATACTAAAGCACACCATGCTCAAAAAGATATAAGTGAAGCACTAGAGCAAATCCATAGCTCATAAAAATTTAAGTGAATCATAGAGAGCAATTCTAACGAGTCATGATATAATTTTGGCTCACTCAAATAGGTGTCTCCAGGAAGGATTGATGACTAAAAACACAAAGCAAAACAATCAAAGACTCATATCATACAAGACGCTCCAAGCAAAACTCATAGTATGTGATGAATAAAAATATAGCTTTGAGTAAAATACCGATGGTTGTTAGAAGAAAGAGAGGATGCCACTCGGGGGCATCCCCAAGCTTAGTTGTTTGTTTCTCTTTGGATAATAGCTTGGGATGCCATGGGCATCCCCAAGCTTAGGCTCTTCTTACTCCTTATTCCTTCATCCATCGTAAAATCACCCAAAACTTGAAAACTTCAATCACACAAAACTCAACAAAACCTTTGTGAGATCCGTTAGTATAAGTAAGCAAATCACTACTTTAAGTACTGTTGCAAACCAATTCATATTTTATTTTTGCATTATATCTACTGTGTTATAAATTTTCTATGGCAAAAACTCATTAAAGAAAACCACAGAATCATCAAAACAAGCACACAACGCAAAGAAAACAGTATCTGTCAAAAACAGAATAGTCTGTAGCAATCTGAAAACTTAGAATACTTCCGCGCCTCTAAAAATTCTGAAAAATTAGGACATCCCAGGAAATTTGTATATCAATCTACTGTAAAAAAATCAGATTAAAATCACGCTCTAGTGAATTTTAGAAATCCGGGGACTGGAGTCAAAAGTTTCTGTTTTTCAGCAAGATCAAATCAACTATCACCCAAAAAGATCCTAAAGGCTTTACTTGGCACACACACAAATTAAAACATGAAAAACACAATCATAACAGTAGCATAATTGTGCAAACACTCAAGAACAGAAAAAATAAGGTAAAATAAATTTTATTCATTGGGTTGCCTCCTAACAAGTGCTATCATTTTACGCCCCTAGCTAGGCATAAAGCAAGGATCTAAGTGTTGTCATCCTTGTTCTTAATTTCCTTAGGGGTATTCTCGTCACGAGGTTTTGTAAAAACAACATAAAACATATTATCCATAGAAACCTTAGCATTCCTGAGTTGGTTTTCATCATATCCCCTTTGATTTCCAGCAACAATCCAAGAGTGGTGTTGATTAACATTATTGAAAACTTGTTGGATTATATCTAAAACGGGGACTTCCTTTTTAAGATTCTCATCAAAGATTTTGTTATCCCCAAGCAAATGCCTTAGCCATCATCACTATTGTAAAGAATTTCATCTATCATGGGTTTTTCACGATTCATACCATAAAAATCAAAGATTTCCCTAGTTTCCTGCATTATGTAATAAAATTCATTCATAAGGACAAGGGTGGCCAACTTTTTAGCCCTAGGATTCTTTATAACGGGAAGCTCAAAAAACAATCTTTGCAAAGTAGGATGAGTACGGATAAATTTGCTTTCAAGTTTCAGAACTAGTGCTGAGATAGCATCCGCATAAGATCTAGTAGTTTTAAGTATAGGGGCATCATTAAGACTTAGATTCCCAACACAATTGAAAAATCTTGGATATGTCTTTTCCCATAACATTTCCTTGCCCCAAGATAAAATTTTTAGCATCCAAATTGCCCGTACATCCAATCTTAGGAGTTAGGCCATCATCTGTTGGTGCCATACCGAGATCACTCATAATTGCAAGCAAACGACAGACTTGACGAGAAAACAACAAACGAAAAAAAGGGGCGAATAAAACGGCATTTTTTGTGAAGTGGGGGAGAGGAAAACGAGGGGCAAATGGCAAATAATGTAAATTGCAAGGAGACGAGATTTGTGATTAGCAACCTAGTAGATGTTGATGATGTCTCCCCGGCAACGGCGCCAGAAATTCTTTTTGATGCGGCTTGAAGCTATGTCGGTATTTCCCCAAAGAGGAAGGGATGATGCAGCACAACAGCGATAGGTATTTCCCCTCAGTGATGAGACCAAGGTTATCGAACCAGTAGGAGAACCAAGCAACACTATGTAAACAACACCTGCACACAAAGAACAAATACTCGCAAACCCGGCGTAAGAGAGGGGTTGTCAATCCCTCACCGGTAAAAGGATAGATAATTTCGTAGTAGTTTGGATAAATAGATCTCACGGGAATGCGAGATAAAATAAATAACAATAAATTGCAGCAAGGTATTTTTGGGTTTTTGGAAATATAGATCTAAAAATAAAAGCAAAGGAAGATAGATCGCAAAGGCAAAATATATTGAGAAGAGACCTGGGGGTCGTAGGTTTCCCTAGTGGCTTCTCTCGAGGAAAATAGAAACGGTGGGTGAACAAATTACTGTTGGGCAATTGATAGAACTTCAAATAATCATGACGATATCCAGGCAATGATCATTATGTAGGCATCACGTCCAAGATTAGTAGACCGACTCCTGCCTACATCTACTACTATTACTCCACACATCGACCGCTATCCAGCATGCATCTAGTGTATTAAGTTCATGGAGAAACGGAGTAATGCAATAAGAATGATGACATGATGTAGACAAGATCTATTTATGTAGAAATAGACCCCATCGTTTTATCCTTAGTAGGAACGATACATACGTGTCGGTTCCCCTTCTGTCACTGGGATCAAGCACCGTAAGATCGAACCCACTACAAAGCGCCTCTTCCCATTGCAAGATAAATAGATCAAGTTGGCCAAATAAAACCCAAATATCGGAGAAGAAATACAAGGCTATGAGCAATCATGCATATAAGAGATCAAAGAAGACTCAAATAACTTTCATGGATAAAAACATAGATCTGATCATAAACTCAAAGTTCATCGGATCCCAACAAACACACCGCAAAAAGAGTTACATCATATGGATCTCCAAGAGACCCGTAGGTCTACAAAGAATCAAACGAGAGAGAGGAAGCTATCTAGCTGCTAACTACAGACCCGTAGGTCTACAAAGAACTACTCACGCATCATCGGAGAGGCACCAATGGAAGTGGTGAACCCCTAGGAGCTTTGGGATACTCCTCTGCCCCATCACCTTCCCCAAAAAGCATGGTCTCTGGTCCTCATGTCACTGCTATGGAAGATCTGGGTAGCACATAATGATATGTTGTTTAGGAGTGTTGATCAATGTTCTGTAATAACCCTCAGGGCCCTTGTTGCCGATTTGGATCTTTGGTCACACCGTCTCATGGAGACAAGTTACAAGAAGGACGTATTCTCGTGGCATTCCTGCCTCTCTACACGCTGCGTCATGCCTATGTAATTCTGTACTTGCTGCCTCGGCAGCCTTTGAGTAATATATTCAGGCGGGGAGCTCCCCCCGGTGATTCTAAAAAAAAGCCCCTCTACCACTAGATGGCTGTGAGTACGAAATAGTTCTCCTTTGAGCTACCATCCAATGATCCCACTTCTTGTCCTCCTCCTTCCAAACACCATTACTACACTCCTCATGACTATGCCCCATCATCCGACAGATTTGGCACAAAAAAGGGATCTTTTCATACCTCACAATTAACATATGTCGTCCCTCTCCTTCCACCGCGAGATGTGTAAAATGGGTTAGTGGTTTTGCTGTAAGGATTCTCGCTCGGACCCTGACGTAATCACCCTCAAAATATAAGTTTGGACGGAGCTGGACCTCTCTCACCTTGCCAATGCGAGCATCCAGCTGATCAACAACTTCAACATGGCGATACATATCAGGGACGCTGTGTATTTGCGCCCAAACATACAACCCATCAAGAATAACCGAAGCAGGATCAGTTTTGCCCCCCATGAACTACTTTCCTCCAATCGCCGAGGCAATGCATCTGAAATATGAAGAGATTTTCTCCCGCCTCACAAAATTTGGGGGTCTGGGCCAAACCCTAGATGAACTTCATCGTGTCAAAAAATGACTAAGAACTAAAGGGGTGACCAGTGTTGACCAGAGCGATTGCTAATCATCTGGCCTCTGATTCGAATTTATTCGCCCTCTACTTCTCGATCACGACGTCGTCTTGCTCCTCGTCAACTAGCTCCATGTTCTTGAGCATCTCTTCTAGATCAATCTCATTTTTTTCCCCAGCTCTGGATGAGGAGCCTCTTTCCGCCGCCATCAGATGGATTCTGACGGCAACAAAGAACACCATTGTTCCCCGGTCGCCCCTCGTTCCACCCGGGAGCGTGGTATATCAAGAATTTCTACTGCTACTACTGCTACTACACTGCTGCTACTACTACTGCTGCTGCTGCTACTGCTGCTGCTGCTACTGCTGCTGCTCCTACTGCTACTGCTACTCCTATTGCTACTGCTACCGCTACTCCTACTGCTACTGCTACTCCTACTACTACTACTACTACTACTACTACTACTACTACTACTACTACTACTACTACTACTACTACTACTACTACTACTACTGCTACTACTACTACTCCTACTGCTACTACTACTCCTACTGCTACTGCTACTGCTACTGCTACTGCTACTGCTACTGCTACTGCTACCGCTACTCCTACTCCTACTGCTACTCCTACTGCTACTCCTACTGCTACTCCTACTACTACTCCTACTGCTGCTGCTCCTACTGTTGCTGCTGCTGCTGCTACTGCTACTGCTACCGCTACTGCTACCGCTACTGCTACTGCTACTGCAGCTGCTGCTCCTGCTCCTGCTGCCGCTCCTCCTGCTGCTCCTCCTGCTGCTAATCCTAGCCCCCTCCCGCCACCGCCAGCCATAGGTGTGCGTGCCCCAGCCCATCCCGCCCCTCTTCCCTCCTCCCTCCTCCCGTTCTCGCCCCTGCGTTGCCTCCCTGAAGAGTGGCCGGGGCGGCGCACCCTTCCCCTTCCTCTCAGCCCCCACCTTCGTGGGATCTCCCGCGCCGCCGCCGGCGGGTGCCCCCGACGTTGGCCCGGGTGGTGTCGGCGGTGGCGAGCCCTTCTGCCCCCAACACTCGTCTCCTTCGCAGGGCAGGTGACGGCGGCGGTGCTGCTCGGCTGGGCGGCGGCCCGGCGACCCGACGGCGGTCGCCGGTAGTGGGCGCGGTGGTGGTGGTGCCCTTGGCGGCATGGCGGCATGGTGGCGTGTGGTGGCTGGAGGGGCGCCCCTGGCCCAGATCTGGGCCCTCCCGGCCCCATCTGGGTCCTAGCGGGCTGGCCATTGACATGGCTTCGACGTCCTCTGCGTGGCACGGAGGAGGTGTGCCTCGAACTCGAGGTGGTGGCGCCGACGGCAGGCCTTCTGCAGTGTGAAGGCGGGAGCTTTACAGGCATCTGAGGACCCGGCCGGACCTGTGGGCCCACGGGACCGGTATGCTCCTACTGTCACGTCCGGTCGGTTACCGTCGTTGACGGTGGAGGTTGGGCCCTCCCGCATGCCGACGATGCTGCTGTCGCGAGTCCCGGCTCCTCTTGTTCGTTGTGCAGGCCTCTTTCGCGGTGCTGTTGTGAGACGGCGCGGAAGCTTCAAGACCGTTTTGGCGCAGAGAGTGGTGGTTTGTTTGGTGGCGTGCTCCGGAGCGCCCGAGGTGACGGTTGGGATCAGGAGAAATCCCTGTTAGCCGAGCCGACTCCGCTGCGGTGGTGCCTGAGGGTGTCGCCGAACCTTCCTGGAGGGTGTCGGAGGTACCTTTCCTCTCTCCTCGCCGCGTACCGGGGGAAACCCTTGGCAGCAGCGTCGTCATCGTCGCGTTCCTTCTTGGAGGTGTTGATTGGTACCGGCGCTTCGGAGTATAGGAGCTTAGTGGTAGATCCCCGGTGGGCGCGGCGGTCGCGAAGCTTCTTTGTTTTTGTTGATCCGCCGGTGTCAGCATTTGTTTCTTTTCTTTTCTCTTGGGCGTGCCTGTGCTGCTTTCGCCCCAGCACCTATCTGCTTGTATCGGTGATGTTTGCTTTGTAATACAAAGCGGGGGGAAACCCTATTTCGTAAAGGGGGAGAGGCGAGGCAAGGACTTACAACCGGGGGTATGCTGGAGGAGATACGCCGGTGCAGAGGCGGCGGGCGGCGGCGTCTTAACGAGAGGAGTCGGGCGGCGGTGCGTCGAGCAGGCGGCGACGTCTCCTCCAAATCCTCGATTCCCCTCTCAAGGGCTGAAACCTGCATGGAGAGGGGGTATCGGACGGGGCTCGGAGGGTTTGGCCCGTGAAATCCTCGCGTATCAAACGAGCTGTCGGGGGTTTGAGCGTTTCTGGGCCACGCGAGGAATATCTGCTCGAAACCCCCCAATCCACGCGTACCAAACAAGGCCGAAAGATGTATGCACCGGTGTCATGAGAGGCATTTCCTATTTGGCGCTGCAGGCGCCGGTTTCTACTATTTTTGCTAACCGACGCCTGCAGAAGCTACTCGCGGGCCGACCCATCTCACCTCCCTTTTTCTGCTGAAAACTACGCGGGTGACGAAAATTGAACCCGGGACCTCAGCGATTGAACCACACCACAATAACCACCGCGCCAACATGCCCGACGTGATAACCTCTTTTTCCAACTATTCTTATTTCCTCTTTCCTCTTTCCTTTTTTCTTTTTTCTTTTTTTTTCTATTTCTATTTTTTCCTGGTTTGGTGATTTCTTTCAAATTCGTGAACTTTTCTTAAAATGGATGAGTTTTTTTTCTCAAAACTGATTGTTTTTTTGGTTCAATTCAATGAAATTTTTTCCAATTTTTATTTGAAATACATGAACTCTTTTCAATTTCAATGAACTTTTTTGAAATTTGATGAACTTTTTTCTCAAAACTGATTATTTTTTCATTCAATTCAATGATTTTTTTTCAAATTTGATGAACTTTTTTCATTCTTTTTTGAAAGTCCATGAACTCTTTTCAATTTCGATGAACTTTTTTGAAATTCCATGAACTTTTTTTCTAATCCCATGAACTTTTTTCAAATCTGATGAATTTCTTTTTCAAATTTGTGAACGTTCTTCAAATCCATTAACTTTTTTTCAAGTATGTGAACTTTTTCAAATTTCATCAAAATTATAAAAGTTCATCGATTTGAAAAGAGTTCACAAGTTTGAAAAAAAATCATCATATAAGGAAGAAAAAAAAAGAAAAAACAGAAAAGAAAAATGGAAAAATGAAAAATGAAAAATGAAAGAAGAACCTAAAAAAGATAAGAAATGATCTAACTTAGATGTGCCGTTGTGGCGAAGTGGTTCCCTCGCACGCGCCATTTTTTTCATTTATATTTCCCTGTTCGGCGCGCTCCTGTTTTGGGCCGGCCCAATAGCGCGGCAGCATGGTCGCCGAAACCCCTAGTTGGCGCCGAAGGCGCTGACTAGGAGCTCCCGCTATATTATCTCAAAAAAAAAAAAAGGAGCTCCCGCTATAGGATGCCCAGATACATACCTCTCCTCGTTCTGTAAACCCTAGCCTCACACCACTCGCCGCCGCCATGGCAGCATGCAGCCGTTCTCCTACCTTCCTCCGTGAGGCCGAGCTCCGCCTCCTGCGCTGTACCCTCCCCACCGCAGCCTCCCGACCACTGACCCCTTCACCTCCCCCGGTCCACCCGCTCGGCCCCGTCGCCGCCTCCGCCCTCGCAGCTGTCGAGCATGGGGACTACGCGGCTGCGCTCGCCTCCGCTGTCCCGCACATCCTGCGCGCCTCTGCCTTAACCGTGGCTGACCATGACTCCCCTGCGCAGTTCTACGAACACCTCGCTGCCGCTGCCGAGCTGTTCGTCCTGGGGGATGTCGGAGGGGGGGCGGCGGACGAGGGGTTCGAGTGCAGGTGCGCGCTTGTTCTCTCCGCAGCGGTGGCGGCGCTGCTCGCATTCACGCAGCAGAACGTGACAGGGTGAGTTGGTAAAGGTCCACTGTTTTGAATCGATAACATCGGAGTACATCATTTCATTATTATGGGATAACCTGTTCAGCATATGGTTGCATGGCTTGTAAAGTTTTGAATGGACAATTCGATTACTTGCATCTTCTCTCCTCTGTAAAAAATTCATTTAGTGTATTCGTCAAGCCTCCAGACATTTGGAAATTCTCTAGTACTAGATGCTAATGTGGCTAATAATATTTGAGTTTGTTTCCAACTATTTGCAGGCCTCCAAGAAAATGTCCACCTGGTCCTTTCTTTAGTACTTCATCATTGGATGACGGCTGGTATATTGATGCTGGAGGCAAGCAGGATCAATTGGCCTCCTTTGATTCACATGTTCATGGGAAATTCGTTCCTTTCTGGACTTCATCATTGGTTGAAATGTGGTATAGTGACTCTGGAGGCAAATGGCAGGCATGGGCTTCTCATCATTTAGCTTCTTTTGGTTCCCATGTTAATGGGAAATTCTTGCTCTTGCAGGTATATATTTCAGGTGGCTTGCTCTTTGTAATTTACCCGATTGGAGTTTCTTTCAGTTTTTATTTCTTTATACTCTACTTGCACCTTTTCTATGGTCTTTCTGCAGACAGTTGCTTTATGTTGAAATATCTCATAATTTGGTAATACACTGGGACTATAGGTTTCTTGATGAGCTATAATGTAGATAATTGTTAGCTCATTTGACTAATTTAATCATCCCGGATGAAGCTTGACCTGTCCGAATTAGTCATTTTTGCGCACATAACATGTACAAAACACATAATGACATTGACACATATGTCTAATGACACTAGACAGTGATGTGGATATGGAGATGCAAAGAAGTGTTAAGCAGGCTAATGTTCCTTTTGATTTACGCACAATTGGTGGATGTCCTATTACTCTAGTATTTAGTAATTCAATTTAATTCAGTATTCCCTCCATCCCAAATGCAAGGCATATTTGTTTCGTCAAGACAAGGCTATGGCATATTGATGGAGTAACTGGTTGTCAAAGGGCCTGTTCGGCAACACTCCAACTCTCAATTTCCATTAACTCCGCAGTGGAGCTGAGCCGAACGAGAAAACTCCATGGAGTTCAAATCGAGAAGCTGACTATTCTCCTAGTGCAAATTTGTAGGAGTTGGGAAGCTGCCTTTTCCTGGCTCCGTGAAAACGAAGGAGCTGGAGTTGATCGTTATTACGAGGTGCTGCCACCGCCAAGTGACCTCTGCGTACCGGTTCCATTGATTTCTCCCCCGAACAGCCCATATCTCCCTTTTGGTAGCCTCTCCATCACGGTCGCTGTACATTTTTTAAGGAGAAAAAGGGTGCCGCTCTAGCCTACCGAGCTGGGCTTTGCTCCCTTTGCTCTCAAACGGGCTTCAGCCCATCTAAATGGGTTGTCAGCCCATGTCAGCGACAAGAAGCAGGAGCTGCGCAGCCGAACATATTTCCATTGCTGTGAGAAGCTGGAAATTGAATCTAGGAGTAGAAGTTGAGGAGTTTGGGAAGCTAGGCTGTTGCCGAACAGGCCCAAAGTCTTGTCTTAACAAGTCAAAATACATCTCTTTTTGGGTGGGAGTATCGGATGTTATCAGTGTTGTTGTTCCATCTCTTGGATCGCCTTTTCATTGGAAATTGGGGCTTATTAAATGCATAATTTTTGAAAGGTTAGAACTTAGAACTTATAACTAGTGTTGTATGAGGGTACCTTTTGTTGGGCGTTGTGATTGATTCTTGACATAAATTCAGAAAATTACAGTGTATCTCATTTTTAGCATCTTAGCCTTTATCTTGTTATTTTGCAGTTAATTGTCTTTGCGGAACTTCTGTTGACAAGCATAAAGAGCCTAGACTCTGATTTTTGGAGTATATCATGGTGGCTGTGCAGATTATCCATGTCCCAGCAGAATATTTTAGATGAGCTATCATCCTCTTTGTTTGATCAAGTACAGGTGTACAAAAATAAAATGTTGGCCCACTTTGGTGAACTTGAAACGGTTTCTAGCTACTGGGGTTCTTTATTAGGTGATGGAGAAGGCTCTTCTTTAGTCTCAGCTGCTCTTTTAGAAGCTGGACTTGCAGAGTATAAGAATGGTCGAGTTGATGCTTCAAGGTAAGAAATCATCTTACAAGTTTCCTAGAGGATATGTGTGCCTTTTGTGTTCTCACAAGAACCTAAGCCTAAGGCGATTATTCTGGATCACTAGTGGTAAACTGAATAACAGTAAGAATGTATCAAGACATTTGTATGAATAGATGTCAAACAGTGATGCCCAATTGTTGCTATCTAATATATCACTAGTTAATTTCTCTTAGGTTACATCTAAAATGAAGTAGATAGTTAGATAGTAGATACTCCCTCCGTCCCATAACCTAGATAGTAGAAATAACCTATGATAGTGTAAAAAATGATCTTATATTATGGGACGGAGGGAGTAGTTGATAAGAAGTCAAATGTCTTGTTTGTCAGACGTTCAAAATAGTATTTTTCTTACTACATGGAATGTTCAGAAATTAGTTTACATTTAGAAATAACTTGGATAGTGGATAGTTGATAAGAAGTCAAATATCTTGTATGTCAGACAGTCAAAATACTATTTCTCACTACATGGGATGTTCAGAGGCTGCTGTGAAGTTAAAATGCTGGGCATAACATGTCTAGACTGACTTAAAGCACGAGCCAATAACTGTAAAGAGTTTATTACACATCCAGGGACATGTTTTTGGAAACAAATGTTCTCTATAGAAGTATCTTCCATGAATGTTTGATAGCTTATCTGTATTGTATTTCTAGATGTATACATACCTGATTTACTATCATAGGGTACCGAAGCTTTGCTGATTTATTCAACTCGTATGCTGAATGGCAGTGAGAACTGAAAATCTGTAGCTGAGCTGAGCATAATATTGTCTTAAAAGAATTATGACGTTTGTATTTGTATAGGTTGCATCTGGATAGTGCTGAAAAGGTATGTGGGATTCATCTTTCCCTCACAGGGATCCTTGGTTTTCGAACAATACACCAGGTATATTGTGCTCGACCTCGTGGTACTTCCTGCTTCTGTTTTAGCTTCTGGAGCTTCATGATAGAGGACCATTTCATTTTGCAAGAAATGTTTTCAAATGAATGTATTGATTGACTTCTTATTAAAATAGACACCACCTGGTTCCCTCTTAGTCTGACTCTTTTGAGGACCTTGTTAGAAAATGAGAAAACAATGATGTATACATCACGTATATACTTAAATGCTACTTCATTTCTATCATTCATGTTGCTGTTGCATAACATATATGGAATCATTATCCTTGATCTTTTTGAAATGATCAATTCTTTGATATAGGTGGACGCGAAGTCCCAAATGGTACTTATTACAAAGACCACTAAACCAGCAGCTGATGAGGGGCAATCGACAGATCAAAGAGGAGCTCCGGATGATGTTGTGGCTTTGAGAAAGATGAGGAGCTCTGTTCCTGGTGAAAGCGATGAATTTTGTGATATACTAAGAAAGCCTTTGCTAACAGAAAATGTGAACGGCTCGAGTAGTGGAAGCACACAGATATCACTAACTCCGGTCCAGCAGGCTGCTGTACTTGCACAATGTTTACATGTTAGTCGGAGGAGTCGGAGTGATGAAATGTCTGGTACGCTCGTATTTTCATTTCTTCTGGACAGTACAAGATACATCTGGTCCGTTTTAAATATTAAATATGCAATATACGATCGGTACCCAAATTTTCTATCTCAGTTCACAAATAGGGTGCTCTAGTACTGGGTCACAAAAATGTCCTTTTTGGCAATAATGATTTCAAAAACTGTTGATGTTAAAGCATGATATGATCGGAGAAGTTCCAGCTGTTGATTATCTCGCAGTTCTCTTTTAGCTGTTCCTTTTTTGTGGTTTGCCTTTGTTCTTTTGTCTGGTTCTTGTTGATCCTTCTATTTCTTGTACTATATTTTTATATTATATATACGAAGCCTAGGCTTAGAATAGCTTATTCCCCTAGTAAAACAGTACAAATTGTAGTGAAATAGTGTACCAAATGTAGTAATTCTGGAACAAAGTAGTTAATAGTGACTTGGGTCGTAAACAATGTAGTCCAAAATCTCTGCATTTTGGTGCCTATTTTACTATAGTTTGGACTGTTTTACTAGGCGGTGTAGCTATTCTAAGCCTACCGTGTATATATAGAATCTAGCTAGTATCTTTTATACCGGGTGAAGTTACACCCACTTGTTTAACTGGGAGAAGTTACATCCACGTTTAAACCTTTTTTCTACTACCGGCTGAAGTTATCCCCACGTACATGTGTTTCATACAGTCTAGGTAGTATCTAACATAGTGCAGAGTATGTATCTATACTGTGTACTCCCTCCGTGAAGAAATATAAGAGTATGTATCTTTACGGAGGGAGTAGCTTATAAGGCTACTTAGGTAGTATACATACTACATTGTTTGGTGGTTTGTGCAAGGTCCATAGGTTTTAGTGAGTTCTTAGAATTCATATTTATACATAAAAAGGGGCATGGTAAAATAATTGTACATACTACTTAAAGGGTGAAGGTGCTAAAATTCTTGAGTGTAAAAGCATAATGTAGAACATTAGAGGTTATTTTTCTTGTCGTCTGTTCACAATACACTTGCATCATTTCCAAATGACATTTAGTTTGTTTTGCATACTTGAAGTTATTGGAGAAACAAAATGGGAAGAAGCAACCTTTTATGATCTATAAGCATTTTGTTTTATAGTTTGTCATTGTATTCTCTTTGTTAATCTGTAATTTAAAACAGAGCTAAGTACTCCCTCCGTCCGGTGAAGAGTGTACATCTAGAAATTTTAGGACAAATTATGGGGTTGAGTAAAAAATGCATTGGGAAGGTGCAAGCCATTATCTTTCTCCTCTTTAATTACCCACCCTCCAATGAGCTAAGTGCATGTAGAAATTAAGAAGACCATGTGTAGATTGCTATTGGTCTTGATTACCGTGTGATGAGAGAGAAGTATTTTTTCCTACTTTAATGTGCATTGGGAAGATAGAAGTACACTCTTTTGTGGACAAATTTTGAACCTAGATGTACACTCTTCACCGGACGGAGGGAGTAGTGTGTATTAGCATATACAGTTAGCACGTATGCACATTTCTAACTTCATATCAATTTTTATGTTAATATGACCTGTTCTCAATACTATGCCCCAATATTTTATATCTTCATATTTTTTTTTCATCTATGTGTTTGCTTAAGATTGAGCATGCTTCACTGATTCTTTTTGGTTTCATGCATTTTATATCTACGTAGAATGGGAGATGGCACCGTACATAGAGTCAATTGATTCTCAAGATGATTCGTGCTATGTGGTAGGTTTTAATTGCATCTTAATTAATTTCTGGAAACATGTGCACACGAATAGGTAAAAGATTATTCCCCAATTTGACGATTGCTCTGTATGCGACTTTGTTTTTATTTGTTACTCCCTCCCCAAAATAGAAGAGCCTTTTTTACGATGTTCAGTGGACGTCATTGACCACTAACATATACAAAATATGTAGATTGGGCATATATGAATGACACTATTGTATTTGTCTTGCAAAATACTTCAATGTCATACGAAAATCCGCTTCTGAGCCCAGGTTCATCTGTACCGTCCCGTGCTGATGAACAAAATCAAAACAAATACTTGAAAAATTCAAAAAATTCCAAATTTTTTTGCATGGTAGATAATTTGATGTGCGAGGTCCGCTCTAATTTGCATATCATTTGGACATCTGAGCAGCTCTTGGCAAAAAAGACAAATTTGCGGTCTGTAAATTTTTTACTGTTCATACACTGTTCTGACCTGATTTGTCTTTTTTGCCGAGAGTTGCTCGGATGTCCAAATGATTTGAAAATTGGAGCGGACCTCACACACTAAATTTTCTACCATGCAAAAAACATTTGGAATTTTTTGAATTTTTTTGTGATTTTTTTCTGACCGGGTGCAGATGAGCCTGGGCACCGAAACGCTGCACCCAATGTCATATCTTTACACTAATTTTGTAGACATATTGTGAGTAAATCGTAGCCAAAGTTGCTACAGTGTTTAACTGTAGTTACTTCAGGTCTGCTCTCTCTCATTCAGCTCTCTGTCTCACTCAGGTCAGGTGCCTGTGTGATATTCTGCGTATTAGGTGGGAGTCCACCCGCAGTCGGACAAAACAGCGTGCACTGTTAATGATGGAGAATTTGGTAAGTGCAATATCAGTTCCTACACTTGTGAAATTCCTCAATGTTTCAGATATACTACATTCATCTTGGTAGGACCAATTTTTTCTTAGCTCTTGGCTCTTCGTAAATTTTGCATTTTAGTTATTAGACTCTCTTCAATTCCTTTATTACTTTTTTTCATTGTTGATACTTATTCTCTTAATGACAGTTAAGATTTGATTTAGCAGTTTAGGTTGGTTGTGCAGGTTTTACTTAATTTCCATATTTTATTTATTCAATAATTTAGCTACCACCCAGTGTAACTTGAGATGACAGATGGCATCAGGCGCACGAGTGTTGCATCCATGGGGTAAGAGCGCAATTCATGCTTTGGGATGTTGGCGTGTTCGCCGAACCTTATTAACTAATCTCCTGGTGTTGTCTTGGTGTGATGCTTGCCCTTGGTAGACCATCAAACGCCTTTGGACCTCTAACATAAGCTTTGCTAACACTTGGGTATTTACGGTGTTATTTGTAACAGGCAGGGTGAGTGTGGACGAGAGCAGTCCATTATCTTAGTTATATCCTGGGGATTTGGTTGAACTGAGTTCTTGTTTCCTTCTAGGCATTTATTCTCCTCCTCGCATCCTCCCATTCTTAATCCTCTGTTCGTTCTCCCAACCCCTGATTCACCACCCCAATCAGTGTTGTCCACCAGTACAAACTAAAATAAAGCTTGAAGTGAACACTGCCTTGCAAATACAAGTTAAGAAAAACGGCTCCTTGGATGGGCAGTAAATTTGTACGACATACAAAAAATTGTCAATTAATTCCCAATTATTTGTACTCATAAATGTTCATGTGTTTCTTGTGCCCATAAATTTCCATGAACCAAGAACACATTTGTGCCTTTGGGAGAAATAAATCAAATTTGGATGCTCTAGACTTACGCTCACAATTTTTTTAAAGCACACAAAAAGACTTGACGTCTGCATGTCTTTAAGCTTCTCATATTCTTTTGACATTTGATACACCTTCGAATTTCCGTGAAAATATTACCTACTTAGATCACACTACTTGACGTCTGCATGTCTATATACATATATATAGACAAACCCACTATCAAGCATTAATTGATATTTTTCTGCTCCCACAATGCGCCACATCATCAAAATTCTTGTAGCTGTTGGATTTGCTATCTTGTTCTAGCAACAACTGTTCGATCTGGACATGGAGTGTCACTCCACCATGCAACATGCAGTATTGACGCACATTCTAAGTGGGTTTTAAATCCCATTGCATTTAATTGGGGCATATTTTACATTAAAAATCACATTTTATATTAAGAATTTTCTTTTGTGCAGCAAGTTCTCACATGTGCAAAATTTACAACTAATCAAAAATTCTGCAGGAATGTGTGCGTTTTCATTTAGTTATTGTAAAGATAAATATGCTAATGACAGCCATGTAGTGCATGCATTAATTAGGACCAACAGGTATGACCAGATTCGTCTGTGTTGGTCAATTGATCATAGTGAGTGCTGGATCTTTATTCCAAAGGGCAAAGTATTCGTCTGTGTGCTAATAAGTTCAATACAAATGCTGCTGCTAACATGCAATTTGATGTTTTCCTTAGATTGAAGAAACGAACAAAGAATTTCCAGTGGCTTCAGAAAGAGCCAGATTGGTTTTTGGAGTCCATATGCCGACTCTCCCTGCATTAAGGAAGTATGTATTGACATGCCCAAGCATTCATACATTTTGCAGCAACACCTGTCATCAAATGCAACTTATTTTTCTTCTTGTGAACTCAGAGAATATGGCGACCTGTTGATAAGCTGTGGTTTACTTGGAGAAGCCCTGAATGTTTTCAAAGATCTCGAATTGTGGGATAATCTTATCTATTGCTATCGGTATGCATTTCCATGTGCAAAGTAACTCATGTCCTTCAGCTGACTGCCCTGTAATAACCTACTCTTAATATTTGACAGATTATCGGGTAAAGTTGCTGATGCAGTTAGTCTAATAAATACACGGCTCTCCATTACACCCAATGACCCAAAATTATGGTAAGTAGATCTTGGAGATTATATTGATTTGATTTTGTGGGATATTTTCATTTTTAATAAGTGTTGCAGATAACGTTTGGCATTTCTTTTAGAGTTTGCTATGCTTAAATCAGATTTTGCAATGTTAACTTATTTTGGACTTCCCATATGAAAGAGAACAAAAATCATATTATTACTAGTGGTTCTTAATAAGTGTTGCAAATAACATTTTGCATTTCTTTCACAGTCTGCTATGCTTAAATCAGCTTTTGCAATGTTTACTTTTTTTGGACTTCCCACTACGAAAGAGAACAAAATCATATTATTACGGAGTTATCGTGGCACAGGTGTCTGTTTATGTACGTCATAAATATTTTTTCTCACCAGGCATCAGTCATAAATATGCATCATTCATCTCCCGTGGCTGTCTTTTACTCGATGGCCACTCTTCACGTCATTCTGTTGTAATCTTGCTCCACTTCTTGTCATTGTGCCATGCAGTCAGTCATGCACGTCTTCCTTGCAACTTTAGGGCATATCTGATGCTTTTCCCGTCGCCTTTGACGGATGGTTGTGCATTAAGCACCCTGCCTTCTGGATAATGAAAGCGTGACATGTGGCAACATCTGTTTCGTGCATTCTACAATTGTGGTCAAGGTGGCTGTTAGCAGCGCCTCACTCTAGTATGGATGATGAAGGGGGTATGGGGTGGCTACTCGACCGGTTATCACTGCCTCACCCTAGTATGGATGATGAAGGGGTGACGTATGGCAACGTCAACGTCGGTACCCTGCATTCGACAATAGTGGTTAAGGTGGCTATTTTTGTAGGCAGCTCCACATCATAGTGTCTCCAGCTCCGTTCTATGATGATTGATGAGTGCTCCGCTGGCGCCATTCCGCACCAAAATAATCAATTATCACTCTGTTGTGATCTGCATGTCTGTGTGCTCGAGTTGTTGGTATGTGACCCGTCTCACCCCCTTGTCCTTCACTGGTTCAATCCCTTTAGGGTGCTGCCGCCATGTCATAAATGCAAGGATTATGATTGACTAGTCAACATGAGTTAGAAGGAAAATAAGCCCAATTGTGGTTAACGATTACCTAATTAAGCCAACTCTCCCCTTCCCCCGAGTTGACCTGGGGTACAAACTCATTGAGTAGTGATGGACTACTGGACATTAGTTAGAAGGAAAAAATAACTCTCAATTTGTTTCTCGAGAGAGGAGTTGGTTGGATTCTAGTTTTCAAACCAAAGGGCAAGCTGATAGTCAATTCTGACAGCTTTTTTTTGTGGTCGCTCCACTCAAGATTGGGATTCTTAAAGCAAGGGAAAAAAAAATACTAGGAGGGCCAGAGGGCGACCAAAGTTGACATGTGAGTAGGCGGTAAAAAGGGACTTTTTGAATGTACCTAGAGATTTGGCTCTTGATAGGACTGCATGGAAATCAGCAATCCATGTGCCAGAATCTTAATTTACTTGATACTTATTTTACTTTTTTTTCTCTCTCTTTTTGGTTTCCGTACATTTCTGTTGGGTTTCTTTCATATCTAGCCTACCCGAACTTGCTTGTGACAGAAGGCTTTGATGTTGTGGTTGTTGGTCGCTTGATTCGGCCAATGAGTGAGTCGATCTCCAAGTTACGACTAGTTGAGGGACGCATAATCCTTGCATAGATGTCATTGTGCACTTGTCATTCCACTCATGTGCTTGTGACAATCAGTTTACGCCCCCCTCCCCCTGGTAAAACGGATTTGCGGCACCGCGCGTCATTGCTTGGAATAGGTGCGTCAAGCCCGTATTGCATTTTTTTGGGTCCGATAACATTTACACCGGTCCCCAAAAAATAGCATAAAGTCCCGTAATAGTGAAATGTAGATTACAACTTTGTCCTTGCCGTTGCCATGCCAACTACGCCTTGCGTCTCCTGGACAGCGTCGTGTGGCAGCCCTCCATGGCTCGTGGCCAACCTCAAGGTGGCGGCTAGCTAGCTAGCTAGCACGTGGTGTCGTCCAGTGTCTCCGCTTGCCTGAGCTCTCCAATTTCAACGTGATCGAGCATCCCCGTTGACCCACACATCCTCCCATGGGAGCTTCGACGTTGCAGCCGTTTGCCGCGGGAGAGGTTTCTGCTGAAGTTTCACTCCCGCCAACCGTTTTTGTGAGATAGAGGTGTTTAGAGTACATCACGGCTAAGCCGTGTAACTTTTAGATTAGTTCGCGCGTCAAATTTTCTTGCCGGTCGCTTGTTCGGCGTTTCTTCTTTCGCCGATCATAGATCGGAGCACATCAACATCACGCGCCTCTACTCCAACAAACGGCGTCGACTCAATCTCCGGCAACTCCTCTTAACACGACGCACCTACGGATGCCTTGACGCGTCATCGCTAGCTGCTCCGTTTGCATGTTGCCACCACGCCGGCTCATCTTCGCGAACATTGATTGAGACGAAAGTCCCTTAGTATGTGCTTCTCCGTCTACACAAGGTTGCACCTGCATCGCCTGTGGTCATCATCGCTGACAACTACATCGCCTCCCAGCATTGTCGCCGCCACCACCGCTCATGGTCTTGGTTAATGCCAACGGGTTCTTCTTCGCACCCACTAGCGCTGCCATGCTACTACATGTGGATGACTCAGGTTTAATCCCCGACATCTACTACCTCGCGTTTAACACCGCAAAAGAGCTCATGCATGTGGATAATATAGGCTCGACCCTCGGCACCTACTACCGCTCCAGCTCAACCACCTCCCCATCTATGTCCACCAAGATCTCTGCCAGGGTCACAGTCTATTTTTTATTTGCACATGCTTGTGTTCAATTTTTTTCTTGCAACCAATTCATCTATTCCAGCAACACCGGCGGGCTACATCGGCATTGGGATGCCGCTCTGTGCATCGATTGTACATGGAGGCCTTCTCTGCTACTCTTTCGAACTATCTCACATGGTTCGTGATGGTCCCTGTCTTAGCATGTCTGGTACTAGCAACACCACGCGTGCCTTCGTCCCCGGTGCGCTCCAGAGTCTAGCAAACTTGGCTGGAGTGTTGCTTACCCCGACTCCAGCTACGTCTACCTAGAATTCACTACCGCGGCAACCGCCTTCCGGTCTTACTAGGTGTCTTCGCTTGCTCCGGCGGCCGCTGCCGAGCTTGGCTGCGTGCTCCGGCCTTGCCTATTTTACGATTCACCTCAATAATTGGCTCAAAGACTGCAGATATAGGGTACGTGGGTGATAATATGCGGCGACCTGCAAATTCTTTTATGGTATCTATTTCTATGGGATGACTCTGCTCTGGCTTGTGCTATTTTGTATTCTATCGGCACCAAATAGGTAATTCTGTCTGTTGTTGAATAGTTTTATTTTTTATTTAGGTGTTCACTTGGTGACGCTACAAATAACGATGATCATTATAAGAAAGCATTGGAAGTCTCCAATAATAAATCTGCTCGAGCTCTGGTATTCATCTCTTTTGTTTTGCTCACCAGCCTCTCATTGTGGTACTAGTGCATAATTTAATGGGAATTGGTCTTACATTCTCTTATCTCTTGGTGCAGCGTTCTCTGGCTCGTAGTGCGTACAACAAGAACGACTTCTATACATCCAAAATTCTTTGGTAAAATAATACATTTAATAAACATGTATGTTTACAGTTACTTGCTTGAAAATCACTTTCCTTCAAACTTTGCGCAGGGAATCTGCATTGGCATTGAATGCGTTGTATCCAGATGGCTGGTTTGCCTATGGTATAACTGCATGGAAGGTAACTTTTTTGAAACCATTTTATACATTGGAAATTTCTTGAGCCGGTACTACAAGAGGATATGGATATGTTTTTTACAAAGCGATATGGATGTTTGCTTACTACCTATGTATGAGTATATTCTGCTGGGCGATGTGGATATGTGATTATTCATCAAGTCACTACAGAAATGTGTTCTACTATCTGAGATTTGTCTGTTGGGAGTATAGCAAGTACTGTGCAATTTCTTAGAGTTTTCTTGCAGGGCTAGTCAATGCAGTGCTACCCTGAATGTTGATTGTGCCTTCAACCAACCTGCTCTACCGTTTTCACCATTTATCCTTCTGCCTGTTGGTGACCTTCTGTCAACCATGGAAATTGTGGGCATGCCACCATGTCTGCATTTTTCATAGTTCCTGTGCATGTGTTGCTTCAACATATTTGGTTGCTCATATCATAATAGATGAACATTGGTTTTTATTTTTTGAAAAAAAAACAACTTGAACAGACATTAGCTGTCTTGTTTTGTTCATGCAGGATAAAGATCTTGAGAAGGCTTTGGATGCTTTTAGTCGTGCTGTGCAGATAGATCCTGAAAATGGAGAAGCATGGAACAATATAGCCTGCCTGTATGCCCCCCCCCCCCCCCCCCCCCCCCTTCTATATTTATTCCTTCGTTACTATGTTGTAGCTGTGATGGAATCAGGTGTCCTCTTTCTGTATTTATTCACCTTGTAGTTAAAGTTAGCTTCTCTCCTTTGCACTGTTGATATTTCTTTATTTCAATTGAACACTTCAGCTGACCAGGTCAAACTAACGCCAGAACATTTTGGTTTTGACATCTTGTTGGATAGTGCTATGTCGTCTCTTCGTCTACTTGTGTATATAGTTCATTTGGAAATTATAGTAGTGTACCAGACAAGCAAGTCAAAGCTGCTACATAAGCTGCAACCACTCTTGTTTGTTTTGTGTGCTTTTTGGCCCAAGCAATTTTCATGATATTTCGTTTATAATGCAAGCAATAACATTTTGATTTTTGTGACATAAATTTGTTGGAAATTCTTTCTTCCTATCTGTACACTGGTATTTGGCTAGATGGTTTATGTGTGTGCTGCAAAAGCTGCAGTCCTTGTATTTCATAGTTGTATATATAGGATACAAGGTCGGTACATAGGTATGTCGGTTCGTACACTGGTACTTGGCTAGATGGTTTCTGTGTGTGCTGCAAAGGCGGCAGTCCTTGTATTTTCATAGTGGTAGGTATATATAGGATACAAGGTTTGTACATAGGTATGTCGGTATGGAACTGACAGCCCACTAGTGTTAACCAAGATGACAAAATAAAGTTTCTTACTGCTACCATAGCTTAGTTTCTAAGGCTTACATATTGAATGGTGGATACATAAACATACTAGATTAAATCCTAAGCAAGGGTTATTCTCACAAGATTTTCTCTTACATGTTATCTAATATTGTCAATTTTCCAGGCACATGATTAGAGGGAGAAGTCAAGTATCAGTCCAGTCATTCAGGGAAGCTGTTAAGTTCAAGTGTGTATCACCTCCTATTCCATAAGTATATTAAGTAAATTGTTTGTTATTAAAATTAAATCATTTATTTATAGGAGGAATAGTTGGCAAGTTTGGGAAAATTACAGTAAGGTTGCTTTGGACACACACAATATTCGACTGGTAAGAAGTATATTGATGTCAATACTTCCAAGCTACATTTATACTTTTCTGCTGATCACACACATAAGCACAATCCCCTTTACGGATTCTGATCGTGACTTTATACTCATTAATTATCTTGTTTCTGTTGAAGGTAATAGAGCACATGAGAACCCTTCTGTTAGTATAGTATATCTAAATAGGTTAGTACTATATATGCATAGATAATTACACAAAGATAAGAAAAGAAACTACTCCAGCAACTGGTTGAGGTCGAAACTGACTTGCAGCGATGCTCTTCCCATGGCCTTTGGTAACTTGGCTTCTTGCATCATACTTACAGATATGCAATGGTTTGTTTCTTCCTTTACTTATAATCTTTGGTACTCAACGGTTTAATAATAAATCTCCATATTATGCCAAGTGTCAAGTTTGTTAATCTCATGAAGTAGATAGCTTTTCTCCATGTCTCCCTGTGGGGCTGACATGTTCTCTCATTTGAATATCTGAGTATCTTAGGCCTATACGCCAGCTATAATGTGTTGTAGAATGACAAAATATAATGTATGGTATCCTGTGCAGACACTTGAAGCTACCAAAATGGTATTAAATTTGTCCTTCAACAAGCGCTTCAATGTTGATTTATTGGACAGGGTGATGACCACCCTCGAAGAACAAGCTACTCATCTTGATGATACTCAAGACGCTAAATCCATCGGCAACACTTCAGATGATTCAAATAAAGAGACCAGGCAATCAAGTCAATTATTAGATATAATTGGTGATATCCTTGAGCAGGTTCATAAGTTTTTACTTGACTTTCATCTTTATTCTTGCATTGATCTGCAGTTTATCTGATTGGTTGTGTTTCTAGATTGTAAACAGTGGGGCTAGCGTTCCAGAGATATGTGGATTATCTGCTAGATACCATAAGAGCAAGGGTGACCTTGAGAAATGTTCTAAAGCTTTGCGCAGTCAAGTTCAGTATCTAAAGGTTAATAAACTTAGTCCACACTGAATGACTTGCCTCTTTTATCTTCTTTTTGGTTGCTATATGTCTTGATGTTTTACTTATGGTGCATAGTACTTCTTTCCAGTAGTCTGCTTAGCCAACTGGAGATAGGGCACACACTGGGAAAATTGCATGTTTGAACATAAATATATTGAACAACACAAGTTCAAACAATAGAGTCGAGCACACTCAAATTGATATAGCATGAGACCTATTAGCGCAGACACACCAGATTCTTCAAGTCAAGCTCTCAAGATACATGTTCGTCTACACACAGTTCATCAAATCAAGCAATTTGAATTATATATCTGCATCTGCACATGTGTACGACTGCCTATTCTACACCAACACAACAGTGTGATGGGTTCATTGGAAGATGTGTCCTAAATATTCATCTTCTTTGTATTGTTCAGAAATTTGGTTGACACAAAATCCAAATCTGGCCTGGAAGCTAAGCTAAACCAGATTCTTCTGGGATTCCTTAAGTTTCATTCTATATTTTTGGAACTTCCTACATCTTATACAATCATTGACCTCTGAAATGGCATGTGTGAAAAGTAACTTGGTATTCCTATTCCGATGTCTACTATAGAGTCAAAAATACCAGGAATACTGGATTTCACTGTTGGGCATGTATGGTGGGTTTGTTTCTTTTGCTGTTTTTGTGCAGTCAGGAGGGCGGCAATATTGTGGCATCCTGCTTAACTCAATTGTCTCCAGTGAGGAGAACAGGAAATGAGAGCACTGTATATAGTGTCAAAAGAAAGTCTCTTGTTTTTTCTCCATAGTTTGCCCTTCAAATTGAGCTAATTGCTGTGGATCATTGCAACGGTTAGAAATAGGATTTGTTAGCAACCAAATTCAACGAGTACCAAAGTGACAATTTGGCCATCTGACAGAAAAAGAAAAGAAATGCAAAATTTCATGTTTGAGGCATTGTCAAGCATGAGGTGGGCAGTGGGCACTGAGAATTGGCAATGAGCCAAGCCAACGAGTGCACACGCACTGTGTTGCCGAGATGCAACAACGCCTTGCCGTGCCCTCTTGTGCTGCTGTTCTGGTCTGCTGGATCATGCTGTACAACATGCATGCTATGTGTGTAATATCGCACGTCTTTGCATGCGAACATGGGTGTCGGAACTGACTCTGATTTAGTTTTTTGTCTTGGAATTCGGTTCAGGTGTCAAGAGTCTGATATGGCTGACTCGGCAATAAATGTTTTTGGACACTGATGTGTGAGTAGCTCTGCTGCCCATGCCATACAGTGCTGTGTGCGGACTAAATTGCACCCTGGTGACGGATTGGGGCATGCTGAGTCACAAGACACACCTCTGACATAGACATTCTTGTAGCCTGTAGAATGTAAGTGGCATGCTATTGGTGGTTGATGGTAAGATGCTGACCAGTGTGAGTCGGCCCATTTTGCCCGGCCAACACAGCTCTTGTTTCATTGTGCTGCTCAGATGCATCGTGGTGCCGCTGACCGGGTTGGAGCTATTGTAGTAATAGGATGGGGGCTTATCAAGATTGTTATGGTCGTTGGCTGTGATGATGAGCAGCCTTGGTCACCAGGGGTAAAGAGTGTGACAGAAGGCTGGTACACTGATAAGTTGGAGAAGGGGAATGGTGTGGGGAGGCACGAGAAAGAAAGAGTGGATAAGTTAGAGACGGTTTGGCGAGATGTCTTGTATTTTATTTTGGAACGGAGGAAGCACTCCCTCTGTAAACAAATATAAGAGTGTTTAGATCACTATTTTAGTGATCTAAACGCTCTTATATTTCTTTACGGAGGGAGTATTTGGCAGTGGCAAAATAACCCATTTTCCGTCTTTGCAATGGCATCTACAAATTGTGCGTGTTTGCGATATATGATTTGCTTTTACTGATTCTGCGTACCTTGTAATAGTGTTTGTAAACCCTAATTGCTCCTTGAGCACCTTATGAAAAAAGGCCACCCACGCCAGTTGGATCATGTGTGGCCTCCCCAAAACCTCCTCTTCTCCGGTTTACTGTGTATGTGTATTCGTATATCCCCACTATCTTCTTAAGTAGCACTGACTTTAATATATGTATAATTACTTATTCGTTTGAAAATCTTATGAATGGTGTTTAAGTGCTGACTTTATTTTCTCGTTGAATCCAAGTATTCCTATTTCATTGTTATTTTCTACATGCAACAGACTGTATATTTATGTTCTGTTACTCATCGTTTCACATCATCTTTGTGACTGTTATCTTCACAGGGTTCAGAATTATGTCATGACCATAAGAAGTTCAAAAAGTATGCTCAAGCTTCTTTGCAGCTTTGCAAGTTCTACATGGAAATTTCATCCATGACAGGAAGCAAAAAAGAATTATTGTTAGCGGAGATGCATCTTAAAAGCTCCTTGAAAGAGGTACCTGAGTTCTGGTTTTGCTGCCCACTATATATAGTTCATGAGGAAATATCGCAAAATCTCAACAACTCTGGCACCCATATCTCTTAACCACCACTTTCATATTTTTTTTCCACATGACCACCATTATAGCCACAGGGGACTGTGTCTTAAAGCCGAAATCTTACCCCTTAGGTCTCTTAACAGCCTTGGCCCACATGTGCTGGTAGGCAAAGAACCGTCCTGTAACACAGCCATGTAGCAGATGGACGAGGCATGAGTTGAGGCCGACCAGCCGGTGTAGAGCGTGCTCTCACGTGTCTCTTGCCTCCCTGCTATTATTTTTTCCTGCCTAGGAAACTTTCGAGTTGCTGCCATTGTCGCCACCATCTGCCGCGTCTGAGCACGCCATAATGGAGGTGAAGAATGGATATGGTCAGCAAGCAGCCAAGCAACTCAAGCAGCTCGATAAGTTCCAAGTTGGGGATGAAGGTGATGGTCAAGAGTAATAATCTTTTAACAGCACGTGCTCTCAAATAGGCCAAGCATTCAAATGTGGTGTAAAGAAATTACAACAATGATGCTACGGCTGCATGGGATAATTGGTCTGGCTGACTGATGGATTGTGCTGCTGTCACACCTGGTCTGATCGATATTTGGGGATTTGCTTTGTAAGTGGCGAGTTGAAAGTTGGGCTGAACCGAGTTCCACAAATGAAGTGAGCGACAGCAGCACTCTAGTGTGGCTTATACTGGTGGTCAGGCTCAACCCGTGATTCACCATTCATTGATATACCTTCTGGTGGAGCTTCTCTTCCTCCTCAGCACTGACATACGGGAGCAAGCAGTCAGTAAGGCTGTTAAGAGTCTGAAAGTGTGAGATCTGGGCTTTGAGACACAGGCTGCCCATAGATTGGTGGTAAAAAGCAACGTTGAAAGCTCAACAGTTGTGGTTTTGCAATATTTACTACTCCCTCCGTCCCATAATGTAAGACTTTTTTTGACACTAGTATAGTGTCAAAAAACGTCTTACATTATAGACGGAGGGAGTACTAATTCTTGAATGATCTACAAGGATGTAGAGTATAGCCATCTTTAACAACAAAATTTTGTTCTTGAACATGTGAAATACAGATCAGGAATGACACATGAAAAGAAAGCCATTCCATTTATAATAGCTGACCCATTTCTCTCAGTACTGGAATTTGAGAAGTTCTCCCTGATAATAAAATATTGATCTTATCTTATGTAGGGCTTGAACTTTGTAGGCTCAAAGGAGTATAAAGAACTTGATGACTGCCTTGTTGAATTAAAGGACCTGATTGGTGCTGCCTAGACTTATTGAGGTAGGTTTGAGTTTTTTCCTATTTTAGTCGTGAATTCTTATCTTGCGATTTCTTTGGCGGAGGCTGTTAATATTCTCTGTATCTAGTCCTGAGACTTGTGTGGCAGTGGGCACTGGTCTTAGAAAGTGGGAAATATGTTTCTGGGTAATCTTCATACTCCCTCCGTTCCTGAAAGTAGGGCGTGCATTTTCCCCCAGAAGTCGAACAATGTAATGTTTGACTAACCTTTTGAGAAAAACGACCAAAACCTGTAAATACTTCATTGGCATCATATGAAAATATATTATATTATGTATTTAACTGTATTGATTTGGTATTATAGATATTAATATTTTTTTTCTAAAAACTTGGTCAAACTTCACACTGTTTGAATTTTGAAAAATATGTAGGCCTTACTTTTAGAATCGGAAGAAGTATTTTTCCAACAATTTGTCATGTGTGCAAATGCATTGTTTGGCATAATCTGCAAGTAACTTGGCAAAACCATAAAGGTATAACCCGCAAATATCAATTAGGTGTGGCTACTGCCAGCTGCGCATGTATGTATCCGTTATAAACAACTTTTGTTGTAACCATGCGCCACCTAGAGGTGCGAACTGGCACCTAATTATTGTACAAGCTAGTTTCTATGTTTGAACAATAAACGAGTTATCTCCTGCTGCAAAGCTTGGTGTTGATGCAATAATGCTATTTGTTTTCGCCTTTAGGCACGATACCTGCAATGCATGTCGCACTGTTGCTAATTGAAGTTCCCATCTCTAGCTGGCAGGTGCATGTCAATGCTCTAATTGGAAGATGTGTTTATGTTTTCTCCTGTAAATACCGATATGGATGGTCCAATTTATGATGTTTCTTTTTCTTGGTAGATCTGACTTGTGAATCAAGGATACTTGGGTCACACAAGCTTGATTGGTGAAATCTTGGTTACGTTGATGAGCATCGTCATGTCAGCGCCTGGTTGAAATCTCAGTTACGTTGATGAAATGTAGGTTGATGAGCATGTAATCTTAGTGCATAATTATTTATGCATGTTTGTAGAATTATCATCCAATGGATGCCATATGTAGAGTATTAGCTGCGGTTTTTGGACATTGTATCATTAATTGCAGCATACTTATTTACTAAAAAAACTTATTTACAAATATGGTCCAAATGTTTGCCTATGAAGCTTAGTAATTGTGATTGATGGACATTCTGTTCTGGGAATGGGAGTGACGGGGAATACGACGAGACATAGTGAAGATCAAGGCACCGTGGGGAGCGAAGTCCGTTTTAAGCCTTCAGTTTGTAGAGCTCGTCGCAATTGATCCCGACTGGGATCGCAGTGTACTGTCACTGACATGCCAACACCACATGTCATATTTATCTTTACAAGCCACCACTCCGTCGTCTTCGTCCGCCAGCCATGCCATCTAAGACCTTTTTTGCGGCGAGCAATATCTGTCACATGTGTCACATATTAGAGATCTATCCATACGTGTGGGCGCAGCTATTTTGTGTCATATGTCCAGCAAATACTATTCATCTTTCATCCCGCGTGTGTGGCATGAAGCAAATATGATCACACGTCCTGGCGTAGCTATGTTAGTTACCCATGGGATGACGCATTAGTTACCCGAGGGATGTCAACTTCAGTTATTCGGAATGGCAAATATAGTTGTAAAAGCATATGACATCTCTCTTTGTTTTGATTAATTATAATTGCCATGTCTAATTTATGGTAGTTGCATCGTGTAATCAAACCATTGCCGCGTCTGATTAACTATTTGCCACATGTGGTCAAACCCTGGTTGCCACGTGTGTTATCCTGGTTGTCATGTATGCATAACTGCAGTTTCAATGAACCAATGAATCATAGTTGTTATGTATGTTTACCTAGTTGTCACATACGTGCAACTGCAGTTGACACTATCACCATACGAGCGTCGTGCGGGCGAAGAGCAGCTCACCCACAGTGCGTGGATTGGGTGGTGATTGTGTGGGCAAGAATCAGCTCACCCACACACGCGTGGACTGGGTAGTGACTGTGTAGGCGGGAATTGATTTGTCACACGGCGCAGCTGGCAACCGCGCGTTGCGGGTCGTGTGGACGAGCGCTCTGGATTTCAGTGATAGTGAAAAAGAGAGACCAACAGAAGCCCTATCTGGGCGAAGCAAGCCAGTGCCAGTGCAAGGAGCAAGCTTACCTGGCCCTGGAGTGGATTGATCCAGTTCCAGCGCCATCATAATATGACATTCTAGGGTTGGCGCACCAAACACCCATACAACACGCTATGATTATGTGGCACTGAAATTCAACAGATTCCTTCAAGATTCGTGCAAAACATAATAGACATAGATCAAAGCGTGTGGGCGAAGTGCAGATATGCCACATGTGTGAGCGTTATCATTACCCTTGGCCGCCACAGCCGCAAAGCCTCCTCCGATTCAGACGTGTTGTTCTTGTTGGTCAGCAAACTGACCGTCCGAGAAGGCCTGGAGCGCCGCCTCCACATCGATGGTAGCAGCAGGGAGACGAGGCTAGTGAGGCGGTGACTAAGGTTGAAATGTGAAATCCTCTCAAACAAACGAATCCTCTGATACTATGGAAGTCATTGACACAATGAAGAACGGTGGAGAGTAGCGGAAGCAGCGGCGGCAATTTTTGAGGATTGTTTTTTTTATTGCCTGTGATTTTTCACAGACCAGTTTTGAACATTGTAATAGAGAAGCGAACAAAGTAGCTTATGAGCTTGCTAGATTAGTAAAATATTCCATGACTAGGGATTGGATAAAGGAGCCCATGGAAAATCTTGCAACTATTGTGATAGATGATGTAACCATTATTTCTAATTAATAAAGTTCAAGCTATTTAAAAAAACCCGAATCAGTAGCTAGCTCCATGTATTCATAATTTGTTTAGCTAGATCATATGGTTGTGAGCTCTCGGCCTTTATATGTCGTTTTAAAAAAAAGAGAGGGACCCCCGACCTCTTCATCTGGACGATTCATGCAATCACTTTATTAATTATTCACATAAGACCTTACAAAGTCATACAACAGTAAGACTGAAGCACCGTCTAGGCAACATTTGTCGCCACTCCTATCCAGTTGATGTAGAGATGTTGATAGTCTGGGCCTAATACCAGACATACCTCGCAGCCAAACCTAACTTCTAAGACCTGAGATCCCAACCAGGACGCCTATCGGGTATGGGGCACCCACCAGTCCAGCGCACTCCTCAACCAGGATGTCTAGCTACCGTCGGCGTCACCATGACGCCAGACAACGCCACCATCCTGCGCTCGTCCATCATGACACGCTCACCGGCGAGACCCCGCTGCTCCATGTCGCCGAGACCCGCCGTCATGGACGTGAGAGAAGGCACGCCACACCACCTCACGCCTCTTCCATCCGGCGCCGCTCCACAAACGATGCCCCCAATAGGGAACCCGACACCGCAGCACCACCATCGTCCGATCCGGTGATCTTAGGATTTCTCCCTGAGCGGCACGAGCAGGTTGACGATAGTTGCTTGACGATGCCTTCATCAAGTTAACGGCGTAGACACCGCCATCAACTGCCATGGCCGGAGTTTGGCTCGGTTTTCACCGACGACTATGTCTCCACAACTCGCCGCCGGTGCTAATAGTGGGATCCAAGATCCGTCACTACCAGCCTGGCCAACCGCCTTTGGTGGAGAAGGCAGCCACCACCATCATGCCCGGGCCAAGAGACCCGGACGTCCTCGTGCCGCGAAGATTACGCAGGGGGATCTCCTCTTGCCGTTGTCGAGACGAGGCACAATCACAGTGGATCTAGATCTAAACCCCTCGGGCCCAGATCAGATCTCATCGCAGCCAAACTCTCATCCGCCAAACGACCGCCGGAGATCGCCACTGCCAACCCGCTGCGCACTGCTATTGGAGGAGGAGAAAGATGGACGCCGCTGCCCCCATGCGTTACCACCGGCCGAGGATTGCGCCGCCGCCGCCACCTCATCACAGGGGCTTCCCCCAGCGGCGTCCTCAGCGACAGCGGTGGTAGTGGGAGGCAATGGAGGGGGAGGGCTGAGGGCGGTGTGGACGGGGACTCCGCTGCCGCCTCGGGGGAGAGAGATCTGGCGTTGATACGTCGTACTGTGCCTCAAATGAATTGGACATGGTAACTTGCTAAGTCAACCGTACAACAGAGATGTGTGGTATATGGAAGGAATGGAGTCGTTGTGAGCTCTCTGAGTCCTGATGCTATCTTATTTGCAGCGCGTGACAGTACGTCGCCGTTGCCGTGGGGGCGGAGTGCGGCCGGGCTCCGTGCTCGGCGAGTGATTTCGTGGCGCAGGCGGAGGACCTCGGGGGCTCTTTCAAGGTTGGCCGACGGCAGGCGTTCGCACCCGGTGGCCGTGGTCCTCGGCAGAGCAGAGCGCAGGGCTGGGCCCTGCGTAGCGCTGCTCAGGTGGGGGCAACCCGACAGGGGTACGCAGGCTTGCCCGTCCTGACCATGGAGTCGGGTCTCCTTCTCAGGGCCCCTCCACCGACGCTTGTGAGGTGGTCGCGGCGGCCGCAGGGGCGCAGGCGACGGCAGGGGAGCCAAGCCCTAGGGTTGAGACGATGGCGTCGTGTGGGCTGGTGGGCCCTGTGGAGCCACAGGGTTCGGTGCCCAGGCCCACGTCCAGGCTGGGTCAGGCCCAGGTGCCTGCCGGGAGCCCTGTGAGGCCGTGTCTGGGGCTGGGCCTCGAGGTTCGGGAGGAGTCCGGCCCACCCTCTCCGGGCCCAGCGGCGTTGGTATATAAATGGCTATGGATCCGCAAGGGAACACTAGATCCGTCATTAGGGTTTCCAGCCACCAAAGCAGAGGTGTGACGCTTCGGTCGATCTCGCTCTTTCCTACCCACTCGCCCTCCTCTGCCCCTCGAGCGCTCCTTCGCCGAGGTGGTCGCGATGGGGTCCAAGGCCGATCGGCGGGCGAACAAGCGACCTCTGCAGCCTCTTGGTCCGGCGACGAAGCGGATTCGCGAGCGGGAACTCTGGGCGCATACCAAGGCACAAGGTGTGGAGCGCGATGTCGAGACGGGTGGCTTGGGGCCGCCGCCGTGGTGGTGGCTTAAGGAGCAGGAGTGCAAGAAGCAAAAGAAGGAGGAGTACACGAAGAAGGGGCTCGAGCTCAAGCGCAAGGAGGAGATGCACCCGTACTGCGGCGACCGCGTCGGTGACCCCTACGCCATGAAGAAGAAGAAGTTCAAGTCCGCGGGGGCGTTGAGATCCAAGCCCCTGGCGGCGCTGCCAGCGGACCCCTCCTCCTCCAAGGGCACGAGGGCCTAGCCCATTCCGGTCGAGGAGGCAGACGGCCTGGAGTGTTTCAAGTGCGGGAGGGCAGGGTGAAGGAAATATGCCCTAGAGGCAATAATAAAGTTGTTATTTTATATTTCCTTATTCATGATAAATGTTTATTATTCATACTAGAATTGTATTAACCGGAAACTTGATACATGTGTGAATACATAGACAAAACACTATGTCCCTAGTGAGCCTCTACTAGACTAGCTCATTAATCAAAGATGGTTAAGTTTCCTAGCCATAGACATGTGTTGTCATTTGATGAACGGGGTCACATCATTAGGAGAATGATGTGATGAACATGACCCATCCGTTAGCTTAGCATAATGATCGTTTCAGTTTTATTGCTACTGCTTTCTTCATGTCAAATGGATGTTCCTTCGACTATTTGATTATGCAACTCCCGGACACCGGATGAATGCCTTGTGTGCTATCAAACATCAGACCATAACTGGGTGATTATAAAGATGCTCCACAGGTATCTCCGAAGGTGTCTATTGGGTTGCCATAGATTGAGATTAGGACTTATCACTCCGAGTATCGGAGAGGTATCTCTGGGCCCTCTCGGTAATACACATCATATGAAGCCTTGCAAGCAAAGTGACTAATGAGTTAGTTGCAGGATGTTGTATTACGGAATGAGTAAAGAGACTTGCCGGTAACGAGATTGAACTAGGTATGAAGATACCGACAATCGAATCTCGGGCAAGTAACATACCGATGACAAAGGGAACAACGTATGTTGTCATTACGGTTTGACTGATAAAGATCTTCGTAGAATATGTAGGAACTAATATGAGCATCCAGGTTCCACTTTTGGTTATTGTCCGGAGATGTGCCTCGGTCATGTCTAAATAGTTCTCGAACCCGTAGGGTCCGCACGCTTAACATTCGATGACGATTTGTATTATGAGTTATGTGTTTTTGGTGACCGAAGATTGTTTCCCGGATGAGATCACGGACATGACAAGGAGTCTCGAAAGGGTCGAGAGGTAAAGATTGATATATTGGACGATGATATTCCGACACCGAAATAGTTTCAGATCATTTCGGGTATTTTTCGGAGTACTAGGAGGTTACCGACCCCCCCCCCCCCCCCGAGGGAAGTAATGGGCGAACATGGGCCATAGGGGAGAGAGAGGATAGTCCACAAGGGGAGGCGCGTGCCCCCACATGGGCAGTCCGAATTGGACTAGGGGAAGGGGGCGCCCCCCTTTCCTTTCCCCTCTCCCTCTCCTTCCCTCTTTCCCCCTCCATGAGAAGAAAGGGGGGGGGGGGCGAATCCTACTAGGACTGGAGTCCTAGTAGGACCCCCCCTCTTTGCGCGCCCCTTGTGGCCGGCCTCCACCCCTCCTCCTTTATATTTGGGGGTAGGGGGGTACCCCAAAGCACATCAGATGTTCCTTAGCCGTGTGTGGTGCCCCCCTCCATAATTTACTCCTCCGGTCATAGCGTCGTAGTGCTTAGGCGAAGCACTGTGCGGATCACATCACCATGCCGTCATGCTGATGAAACTCTCCCTCAACCCTCTACTTGATCAAGAGTTCGAGGGACATCATCGAGCTGAACGTGTGCAGAACTCAGAGGTGCCGTACGTTCGGTGCTTGATCAGTTGGATCGCAAATACGTTAGACTACATCAACCGCGTTAAGCTAACGCTTCCTCTTTTGATTTACGAGGGTACATGGACACACTATCCCCTCTCGTTGCTATGCATCTCCTAGATAGATATTGCGTGATCGTAGGAATTCTTTTGAAATTGCATGCTACATTCCCAACAGTGGCATCATGAGCCAGGTCTATGTGTAGATGACATGCACGAGTAGAACACAAAGAGTTGTGGGCGGTGATAATCATACTACTTACCACCAACGTCTTATTTTGATTCGACGGTATTGTTGGATGAAGCGGCCTGAACCAACATTACATGACCATGTTCATGAGACCGGTTCCACCGTCGTGCTTTTGCACAAAGGTGGCTGGCGGGTGTCTGTTTCTCCCACTTTAGTTGAATCAAATTTGACTGGGGCCGGTCCTTGTTGAAGGTTAAAACAGTAAACTTGATAAAACATCGTTGTGGTTTTTATGCTTAGTTAAGAACGGTTCTTGCTAGTAACCCGTAACAGCCACGTAAAACTTGCAACAACAAAGTAGAGGACGTCTAACTTGTTTTTGCAGGGCATGCTATGATGTGATATGGTCAATACATGATGTGATATATGTTGTTGTATGAGATGATCATGTTTTGTAAGTTATCGGCAATCGGCAGGAGCCATATGGTTGTCTTCTTATTGTATGAATTGCGATAGCCATGTAATTGCTTTACTTTATCACTATGCGTTAGCGATAGTCGTAGAAGCAATAGTTGGCGAGACGACCACGACGCTACGATGGAGATCAAGGTGTCAAGCCTGTGATGATGGAGATCATGATGATGCTTTGGAGATGGAGATCAAAAGCACAAGATGATGATGGCCATATCATGTCACACATTTTGATTGCATGTGATGTTTATCTTTTATGCATCTTATTTTGCTTAGATTGACGGTAGCATTGTAAGATGATCCCTTACTAAAATTTCAAGGTAGAAGTGTTCTCCCCGAGTATGTACTGTTGCGAAAGTTCGTCGTTTTGAGACACCACGTGATGATCGGGTGTGATAGACTCTACGCTCACATACAACGAGTGTAAGACAGTTTTCCACACGCAGAATACTTGGGTTAAACTTGACGAGCCTAGCATGTACAGACATGGCCTTGGAACACTGGAGATCGAAAGATCGAACGTGAATCATATAGTAGATATGATCAACATAAGATGTTCACCACTGATGACTACTCCATCTCAAGTGATGATCGGACATGGTTTAGTTGATGTGGATCACACTTCATTTAGATGACTAGAGGGATGTCTATCTAAGTGGGAGTTCTTTAGTAATTTGATTAATTGAACTTAAATTATCATGAAACTTAGCCCGTGCTACTGTTCCCTTGAATTTTAATGCATTTCTAGATAAAGCTAAGTTGAAAGATGATGGTAGCAACTACACGGACTGGGTCCGTAACTTGAGGATTGTCCTCATTGCTGCACAGAAGAATTACATTTTGTGCACCGCTAGGTGGAAAGCCTGCTGCAGGAGCAGCTGCTGACGTTATGAACGTCCGACAGACAAAATCTGATGACTACTCGATAGTTCAGTGTGCCATGCATTATGTCTTAGAATCGAGACTTCAAAGACGTTTTGAACATCATGGAGCATATGAGATGTTCTAGGAGTTGAAGTTAATATTTCAAGCAAATGCCCGAGTTGAGATATATGAAGTCTCCAACAAGTTCTATAGCTGTAAGATGGAGGAGAATAGTTCTGTCAGTGAACACATACTCAAAATGTCTGGGTATTACAATCACTTGAATCAGCTGGGAGTGGAACTTCCAGATGATTGTGTCATTGACAGAGTTCTTCAATCACTGCCACCAAGCTATACAGGCTTCATGATGAACTATAATATGCAAGGGATGGAAAAGACAATTCCCGAGCTCTTCAAAATGCTAAAAGCTGCAGAGGTAGAAGTCAAGAAGGAGCATGAAGTTTTGATGGTTAACAAGACCACTAGTTTCAAGAAAAAGGGCAAGGGAAAGAAGGAGAACTTCAAGAAGAATATCAAACAAGTTGCTACTCCCGGGAAGAAACCCAAGTCTGGACCAAAGCCTGAAACTGAGTGCTTCTACTGCAAAGGGACTGGACACCGGAAGCGGAATTGCCCCAAGTATTTGGCGGATAAGAAGGATGGCAAAGTGAACAAAGGTATATTTGATATACATGTTATTGATGTGTACCTTACTAATACTCGTAGTAGCACCTGGGTATTTGATACTGGTTCGGTTGTGTCAGATTCGGGGTTCCACAGACCCTTGAGAGGTTCGAACTCTAGGGTGCGTGCAAAGAACTCTCTCTCCCCAGTCTTCCCACTCAACGATTCCGCGACCTAGCTCGACGAACCCAAGGGACAAGAGACACGACAGTTTATCCTGGTTCGGGCCACCTTGCGGTTTAATACCCTACTCCAGCTTTGTGGTGGATTGCCTCAAGGGGCTGAGGATGAACTAGTGCAGTGTGGGAACGACCTCGGGAGGTGAGGTGTTCTTGAGCTCGATAAGCTGGTGAGGTGGTCAGGGTGGAATCGACCCGTCCCCTCTATGGTGGTGGCTAAGTCCTATTTATTGTGGCCTTGGTCCTCTTCCCAAATGTAGGCGGGAAGGGATCCCACAACGACCAGATTTGAAGGGGGACAACTAGTACAAGCTGTCCTGACAGAAGTAGTTTTCGCCTGCAAAAGGCTCTGGTGGTGACTCTATGTTGGGCTCCATGATGACCTCCGTCCTGTCGTCCTGGCGGTCCTTGGTCTTGTTGCACCGATATGGAAACCTTTGCTTGATTCCTCGAGACTCCGCGCCTGCACTTGCCTCCTTAGCACCAAAGGGGAAACTGGTACACTGCGCCTGCTGGCGCCTGCCTGACCTTGGTCGTCATGGCTCACGTCACATGAACCTAGCGAGGTGCGCCTTGCATAGACATCTTCGCTCCTCGGGAGCCAACCTAGCGAGGCTGCCCCCCTAGGGAGGTCTTGCTGTCGTTCGCCTCGCGAGGCTTGGCCCCTCGCGAGAGTCTTGAGTTGTTGTTGTTGAAGCTCGGTCGTACTAGGCCATTGTTTGAGCCACGCCGTGGGCCGCAGGCATGCAGGTCTGGGTACCCCCGTTCCCAGGACGCCGACAGTAGCCCCAGACCCAAGTCACGTTCGAACTTGGCTTCAAGGCGAAGCCAAGGGGCAAGTGCGGAGCGCCGCAGGCCCCCATTGCCTGCGGCCTTGGTTGACGCGTGGCGACCGATGGCACGTGGGCGTCCCCACTTCCCCACGCTGCCTCGGCAACCGTCCAACTTGACGAGACCCTACTACATGCAGAGAAAAGTCATTATTACGTGCGATCGTGGAGGTTGGCGGTTGGCCTTCTCTTGGCTATAAATGAGAGGGGGGGGGGGTGGAGCCCTCTTTGCTCATCTCCTTCTTCTTGTCGCCCACTCTCTCTTCTTCCTCTTTGCTTCGCCGTCTTGCCGTGGTGCTTATGGTGCCGATCTAGAGGTTTTCCACTGCGGAGAAAGGAAAAAACCCCGCAAGGAGCAGGGGCCGCTCCCGCCGAAGAAGAGGCTGAGCTGCCCCCGCGACGCCGGTGACATGCCGGTGGTGGTGCGGCGTTGGCACGAGCGACCTTCGCCCGGCTTCCCGCTTCCTTTGTACGCCTAGGCGCAAGGCTCCAGAGGAGGTGGCAGTGCCCTGCGCCATGCCAGCCACGGCCGCAATGGCCGGGCTGAAGTTGCGCGGGCTGGTGGCCCGTGAACCCATGCTAAAGGCTCCTCGCGTGAGTTCGTGGTGTGGGCAGCGATGCCCCCATGCACGTGGATTCAGTTCCTTTGGTTCTTCGCCGAGGAGATTCCGCCAACGGGGCCACTCGAGCTGTGGCTGTAGCACACCAGGTGCTGCAGCCTGGCCACGGGGGCAGAGGTTGAGGTCGTCCCCCCAGGCAAAGTCTTCATGACCCGTGGATGGGGCGAGGTCACCCGTGCTTGCCGCGCGGAGGGGGCCCTTGCCATCCATTTTGAGTATGACGACACCTCCATGCTGTTCTTCAAGGTCTTCGACAAGGAGGGCCATCGCCTGGAGTGCTGCCCCGGAGGAAGCCACCAGTGTGGCGTGTCAGCAGGTGTTGAGCCTGCTCTCGGCCCTACTGCCAGCTCCTCCGGCAACAGCGACAACTCCTGGGAGTCCAGCGATTCTCCTGAGCCTAGCGAGTCCACAAAATCAAGTGATGACAGCTACATGCATCCGAGCTCTCGCCGCGCCCGGAGCGCGGCAGCGGCATCCGCTCGACGTCGTCGATGACCTAGATGGGGTTGGCGTCGACCTCTCGTGGCCCACTGTTGATGATGGCATCGGTGGCGGCGCCCGTAGTCAGGGCTTCCTTGAGGTTTTTCTTCTTTTGTTCCCTGCGAGGAATCGAGTCAAACCCCGAGGGGGTATGTATGCTTTTGCCCCAATGTTTACTATTCCTATTATAAGGTTGCGGCTGCAAGTCTTGCTTCAGCATTGTTCCCCTTTTCGTTCTCGCGGTAGCCTAGCGCTCTACGATGGTAGGTCCCAGTCCCCAGGCAAGCTTCGGTCGTTGTTGGTATGCCAGGTCACGATGCCGTGGTCAAGGCCAGGAGGTGAGTGGCCCAAGGTCCGGTAAGAGCTCCTGATGCGCAATGCTCAAGAGGTCCCCTTTGGCGTGCATGCAGCTTCCTGAAGACCGAAAAGGGAGGCGACATTGCAGGAGCAAGGTCGCGAGGGTAGAAAATTTCAGACAGTGGCGCTGCACTATACGAATAGGTGACTTATCTTAATGGGCCCGAAGTGATTCCTCGCGCAGCGCCTAATCCGTGCTTCAAAGGCAGTGTTGCTAGGTATAGCTCACGCTGGCCTCCCATCTTGTCTCTCATCTGAGTGCTCTATGTCCTCGGGTCCCGATCCTCGAGTGAGGCTCAGCCGCCGCTGGTATGCCAGGTCACGATGCCGTGGTCAAGGCCAGGGGGTGAGGGCTGGAGAGTCAGTAGGAGCTCCCGAGGCGTGATGCTCGGGAGCCCCCCTTTAACACATAAGCGAATCGCATGGAAAAGGGGTAGCTGGCGAGGCCACCCATAGGTAAGCTCTGGAGGTTCCTGTGAGTTAGTCCAAGGGGAGAATATAACTTATAATCGCGTTTGCTGTCCTGCTGCTGTTCTTTCCACAAGAAGATGAAGGCACTGAGAGTCTGGTGATGTGACGTGCGGAGGAAGGGCCACGAGCCAGAGCTCGATCTCTCAAGTTTGTCAGCGTTGCAGGGACGAACCCGAGCACAAGCGCCGTGCTAGCTTGTGTAGCCCCCGTTGCGGGATGAGCAGGAGGCCCATTAGCAACGCGGGAGGCCATGTAGGGCAATTAGGCAAGCAGGTGACAACATAAATTACCCTATGGAAGGGGGTAAAGCTAGTTCCGATAGATGCAAGAACGATACATGCCGCAAGGATGGACCCACGCGACCTGGGATAATGTAGCCCGAGGGGCGCCCCCAACAGAGCAAATCAAAGATGCAAAATGATACACGTTGTAGGGACAAGCCCATGCTATCTGGGGATAATGCAGCCCGAGGGGCGCCCCCAACTGAATAAACCGGAGAATGTCACTTGGCACCGTTACTGGAGAGATGTTGGAGTAGCCAAAGACGCGTGCTTAAGAAGTTTCTCCTCACGAGCCGCCTGGGTCCCGAACCTTGGGGGGCTCTGGGTGCTCAGGGGGCTCACAAGGAACCGTCGCCATTTCCGCCAGGACCGCCTGGTGCCTGGCCTCCTGAGCCACTAGAACACTCCTCAGGTAGCGTTGGCAGGTGACGGCCGCGTTCAGCAGGCTGAATGGCATGCGAATGTAGCTGTGAGGGAGGCCCTTTGTAACGCCCCGGATTCGATGCGCCAGGTGTCTTCCAGTTATTCGCCGTCCTTGCCATGTCATGTGCTTGCGTGTTGCACTTTGCCATGTCATCATCTGCATTTCATATCATGTCATCATGCGCATCTCATTTTGCATCCGTGTTCGTTTCTTGCATCCGAGCATTTTTCCCGTTGTCCATTTTGCAATCCGGCACTCCTATGTCCTCCGGCGTCCCCCTTTTGTCTCTCGTTGTGAGCGGGTGTTAAACATTCTTGGAATGGACCAAGTCTTGCCAAGCAGCCTTGGTACACCACCGGTAGACCGCCTGTCAAGTTTCGTTCCATTTGGAGGTCGTTTGATACTCCAACGGTTAACTGGGGAACCGTAAAAGCCTCTTTTGTGTGCAGCCCAACACCCCTCCAAAGTGGCCCAAAACCCATCCAAACCCCCTCCATGCTCTCGGTCGTTCGATCACGATCGCGTGGCCGAAAACCGCTCCTCATCTGGACTCTCCTAGCTCCCTCTATCTATAAATATGTGCATCTCCCCCGAAATCCCGGTCTAACCCTAGCTTTTTCCCCTCCGCACCGCCGGACACGTCCGGCCCGAGCCGGACAAAGTCGCCGCCGCCGCCCGGCCAACCGCGCTGCGCCATGTGGCCCCGGCACCGCCAGGCCCGCCGCCGGCCCCCGCGGCCCGGCTCTCGCGGGCGCCGCCCCCGCGCCCCCGCGCCGGCGCGCCGCCGCCGCCCGAAGCTCCGCCGCGCGCCTCCCACGCCGCCTGCCGGACCCGCTGCCTGCTCCGGCGCCGGCCGCCTCCCGCGTCCCTGCCGGCCGGTGCCCGCCGACCCCGCCGGATCTCCGCCGCGCCGGCGCCCCGTCCCCGCCGCCTCGGCCTCCCTCCGGCCGGCCGGCCTCCTCCTCAACCCCATCGGCCCTTCTCCTCCGGCCATACTCCGGCGAGCCCAGCCCGCCTCGGTTCGCGTGCCGCCCCGATCTGGATCTGGATCCACGAGGTTGACTTCGTTTTTTTGCCCGTCTCTGTAGTTTTCAGCATAATGTTGCCCTGTTCATCGCATCATAACTCCGTGCATGCTGCTCCATTTCGTGCGTTTAATATATCAAAGTGTTCGTTGTGAGATGCTCTAGATTTAGTTCCATTGTGCCATGCTTATTTGAGTCCATCTTGATGCCCTAATCATCGTTGCAAGAGTGCTATATGATGTTAACCTGCTGAAACTGTTATAACTTGCTGTTTTGTTTTTTTCGATGCATTTTGTGTGTGCATCCTATGAGCTTGGAGTCTACATGTATTATGAACTACATCATGCCATCTTCACAGGAGTGCTTGTCTTGTATTTTTATGAGTCTTGTACTGAGTGCATCAAGCTCGTGAATTAGGGCACTTGCTGTTACTGTTTTGCATGTCTGAATCTGCTATATCCTGATGCTATGTAAAACTACTGCTACAAGTCATTCTATGCATAATCTGTAGATGTTCACTAAGGATGATTTGTTATACATATCATGCTATATCTATCCGTGCCCTTGGTTGCATTTATAGCCTGCCGTAGCTTGTTGTAATCTTGCTCCAAACTTGCTAAATCATGTGCTGTCAGTCTGTTAACATTAAGTTCAATGTTGCCATGATTGTTGTTAGTAATCCATGCACCCTATGAATGTGCTCCTGCTATGCTTAGCTTCATAAACATTATTCTTACTGTTGGTTGCCTTTCCATGCAATGTGTTTCTCTGTGGTGAGTGGTTCAAGCTCACCAACATGGCTACTTATTGTTGTTCCTGCCATGTATGAATCTGTCATATAACTTGCCATGTTTACATGGGTGCCATCATATTTTCTGTGCCCTTTCGGCTCGTGGTCAGTAAGGGACTTTTGTTCTATGCAATTAGTAGATTCATGCCTTGCCTTTGTTTGCCATGATAAGTTCATGTAACATGTTGTTTGATAGCTCTAAACATTGCAACATGATGTTATTTCTGTTAAGTCTGAAACTGTTATTATTTGCAATCTTGCCATGTGTTTTTGAGCATGTTCTAGTGATTTCTGGAGATAGCTCAGTGTTCATGTTTTGTCATGCTTTACCTGTACTTCATGCCCATGCCTTTTGTTATTATGTTTAGGTGCTGTAGCATAGTGTTTTGATGCTTGCTAAATGCCTAGTTGCTGTTTTGGACAACTTGTCCTTTAAACTTGTATGGAGTGTATGTGTTGAACCGTTGCTCCGTTTTGAGTGTGCTCTATATGAAACTTGCTTGATTTTGCATGAAGTTTCATATTAGCTTGTTGCATCCATGTTTTGAGAGTGTTTGCTTGATGATTGTATGCATTTTGCATCAATGCCATGTTTAACTTGTTTTGCTCATATCTTCTAGGCCGTATCTCCGAATTAAATGAACTTTATATGTAACTTGACTAGAATCTCGTGTAGATCATCTTGGTGCATCTTAACTTGCTGTTTAACAACTTCAACATAAGGTTTATTCAGTTCTGGACCAATTTCTAAATTTGCATATGAGGACTTACATGAATTGTTATATGTTGTTTCCGGCCTCATTTAAACTTGCTTTGATGTGTTGTTCTTGTTTGCATCATCTCTTGCCATGAGTAGCCTCATCTAGCTTTGTCACGTGTCATATTTTGTTGTGCATCATGTCTTGTCTATGTGTGGTGTGTTTACTATGTTGTGCTTCTTCTCGATAGTTCCCGTTTCGTTGCGATCGTGAGGATTCGTTCATCTGCGTTGGGTTCGTCATCGTGGCTTCGTCTTCTTCATGGACTCGTTCTTCTTCCTAGCGGGATTTCAGGCAAGATGACCGTCACCTTTGATCTCACTACTATCATTGCTATGCTAGTTGCCTCGTTCTATCGCTATGCTGCGCTACCTATCGCTTGTTTACCATGCCTCCCAAATTGCCATGTCAGCCTCTAACCCTTTCAACCTTCCTAGCAAACCGTTGCTTGGCTATGTTACCGCTTTGCTCAGCCCCTCTTATAGCGTTGTTAGTTGCAGGTGAAGTTGAAGATTGCTCCATGGTGGACAGGATTATGGTTGGGATATCACAATATCTCTTATTTAATTAATGCATCTATATACTTGGTAAAGGGTGGAAGGCTCGGCTTTATGCCTTTTGTTTTGTTCCACTCTTGCCGCCCTAGTTTCTGTCATACCGGTGTTATGTTCCCGGATTTTGCGTTCCTTACGCGGTTGGGTGATTTATGGGACCCCCTTGACAGTTCGCTTTGAATAAAACTCCTCCAGCAAGGCCCAACCTTGGTTTTACCATTTGCCTCACCACCACCTATACCCTTCCCTTGGGTCGGCCAACCCGAGGGTCATCTTTATTTTAGCCCCCCGGGCCAGTGCTTCTCTAAGTGCTGGTCCGAACCGAGCAACCTGCGGGGCCACCTCGGGGCAACTTGAGGGTTGGTTTTACTCGTAGCTTGACTTATCCGGTGTTGCCCTGAGAACGAGATATGTGCAGCTCCTATCGGGATTGTCAGCGCATCGGGCGGCTTTGCTGGTCTTGTTTTACCATTGTCGAAATGTCTTGTAAACCGGGATTCCAAGACTGATCGGGTCTTCCTGGGAGAAGGAATATCCTTCGTTGATCGCGAGAGCTTATCGTGGGCTAAGTTGGGACACCCCTGCAGGGTATAAACTTTCGAGAGCCGTGCCCGCAGTTATGTGGCAGATGGGAATTTGTTAATGTCCGGTTGTAGATAACTTGACACTTGACTTAATTCAAACGCATCAACCGTGTGTGTAGCTGTGATGGTCTCTTTTCGATGGAGTCCGGGAAGTGAACACGGTCTTTGGGTTATGTTTGACGTAAGTAGGAGTTCAGGATCACCTCTTGATCATTGCTAGCTTCACGACCATTCCGTTTGCTCTCTTCTCGCTCTTATTTGCGTTGGTTAGCCACCATATATGCTTAGTCGCTGCTGCAACCTCACCACTTTACCCCTTCCTTTCCCTTTAAGCTTTGCTAGTCTTGATACCCATGGTAATGGGATTGCTGAGTCCTCGTGGCTCACAGATTACTACAACAACAGTTGCAGGTACAGGTTATGCGATGATCATGACGCGAGAGCGATGTTTGCTTGTTTTGGAGTTCTTCTTCTGCTTCTTCTTCGATCAGGGGATAGTTTCTAGGTCGGCAGCCTGGGCTAGCAGGGTGGATGTCGTTTGAGCTTCTGTTTGTGTTTCATCCGTAGTCGGATGTTGCTCTTATGTATGATGTATTGTTGTATTCGTGTGGCATTATATGCCTTTTGTATGTATCCCCATCTATTATGTAATGTTGATGTAATGATATCCACCTTGCAAAAGCGTCTTCAAGATGCGCTTCTATCCTTGGTGGGACCTTCGAGTTCCTTTAGGATAGGGTCGCATCTTGGGCGTGACAAGTTGGTATCAGAGCCTCGACCGACCCTAGGAGCCCCCTTGTTTGATCGTGTAGCTTGGCCGTTGTCGAGTCTAGAAGAAAACTGTTTTCAGAGTCTAGTTATATCGGAGAGTAGGAATTCTTTTTACTCCTCAGCCCCTTCATTGCTCTGGTGAGGAATCTTGACATAGGTGTTTTGAATTACTTCTCTTCCCCTTCAAATTTTTCTTTAGGTTCACGCAGTTGGTTTTTCGATCGTTGGTTCTCAGCTCTTTTTATCCGGTGCATTTCTCGTCAAGTTGACTCGAGCCTCTTCATCTTTGCCAAGTTCAATCCTCAGTTGTTTTCTTTTCCCACCCACCCACCCCTTTTTCTTCTCGGAACCGGAGTCCGTAACCGAGTATCCATACTACTCATGCGAAGCCTTTGCTTTTTTTCCTCAATGATTTCAACCGGTGTTTCCTCTTCACGATATTCGTCGGTTCCCCCTTCCAAGTTGCCTTTGTTTTCCCGCCCTCCCACCCTCTTCTTCCCGGAGTCTGAGTCTCTTTCGACCATCAATTTCATTCGTGCGGAGCCTCTTCAGTTTTTTTGTCAATTATTTCAACCGGTGAATTCTCATTTGTTCGACATTCTTCATCTCTTTTCCGGTGGACTCAATTCAAGTTTTTCGGGTTGATCGTATTCTTTTCCTCAGCTCAAGTGTTTTTCCCTGTTCGTTCGCCTCTCGCCAGTTTATCCTTTCGGATTGCTCAAGATATCTTAGGAGATTCGTCTGTGTTCCAATTAATTCGAGGTTGTCACCTCATTCAAATATTTCAATTGTTCCGGTGCATCATCTATCTGTTCAACATCCCTTTCCAACGGCGTTTTCTTTTAGTGGGCCCTAACCCACAGGTATTTTCCCAGGATCTTACTTGACTCTTCTAATTTCCTCGGAGTTATTCTCAATTCTTTTCAAGTATGACGTATGTATGAATTCCATCAGTCACATGCGTTCTCCAAGATCGCTTTCAAATTCTTTTCATCTTTGGTTCAACCCTTCCTCTTTTACAGTCTCCCGGAGTGCCTTAACAAATGTTGATGGTGTTTTCTTGTCGTCAATTGAAGACCGAAGAAGAGTTGTTTTCCCTCTAAATCTTGTCTGTTCTCTCAAAGATTCGCGGTTCTAGCTTCATGTTATCCTCTCGAATTATTCCATTTGTCAGATATTCCTTTTCTTACCCATCCGGAGTATGTCAAAAGTTGTTTTCCCATTTCTTTTCATCGAAGGCCATCGTTCCAAAATAATTCTTCGTCCTCACATTTCAGTTATCGTTATCCAATTATCCCGGTGCTTCGTTCAATTGTTCTTTAATCAGCTCATGATCTCTTTATTCTTTTGCATCTAAATCCCCTCTAGCATATTGGTTCTTCTAATTCTTCTCAGTGATTCATCCTTTTTCATCAGTCATTTTTGAATTCTTACGGTGGTTCATTCAAGATTCATTTTCCTTAATTATAATTTTAATCCATTCGTTCTTTCAATCCTACCGGTGGTTCATGAAGACCTTCTCAAGTTTGCGATATGTCACTTCTCAATCCTTTTTCAAGAAGAATAAGTAGTATGAAAAAATCCATTGCTTGTCATCAATTTAATTTGATGAAGGATAATCATACAATAAATCTTATTCTTATTTCATCCAAGTGATTAATCCCTTCCTTCGGAGTTTGTTCGTGATGAATAAATTCTAGTTCCAAGTGTTTTCATCTTTTCTTTTCCGGAGTTCAAATTTCCTCGGCCTTTTCGTCGGAACCTCTATCCAAAGCTTTAATATTATTCTTTTCATCCTTCATTCCTATCTCATCAGCTTTTGTCGCCGGAGTTCTTCAGGGTGGTTTTTCGCGATTTAATTCATTCTTCAAGAATTCATCAAGATTCTTGTTGGTGGAGTTCAAGTATCTTTCTTCTCGAGTCTCGAAGTGCAATTAATTCTCCGTATTCTTTTTGAAGTGGAGTTTTGCATTCCTTCGTTCTTCTCAGCTATTCAATCTATTCCGCTTGTGGTCGGTTATCACCTCATAATTTTGGGATGTTTTTTCCATAAGTCCACAACAACCTTATTCTTTTCGTTGTTGAATTTTCTCAACAACTCTGTTCAATCTTTTCTTCTAAGATTGCTTTCTATTTCATTCGTGGCACGAGTTGTCATTTTCTTCTCCGTTCTTTTCATTCAACTCTTTCAATTCTTTCCGGAGGTTTTGTGTCATGTCTTCATCAAGTATCATTCCATCCTCTCAAGCTTGTGTTCTATTCCTCCATGTTTCAGCTGAAGTGCTGCCTAAATCCGTTCAGTCTTATCCGTTCCTTATCTCGTTCTAACCGGAGTGGTTTCTTAGTCTATCGGATTCCATGAGCTTTCGATTCTCGTCATTCTCGTCGTTCCTCTCCTCTTCTCGAGTGCTATCGATTCTTTGCTTATCTCTTGAGTTCTTGTTTCACCTCATCCCTTTTCCCTTCTGTCTCGGTCCTAAGATCTCAGGACGAGATCTCTTGTTAGTGGAGGAGTGTTGTAACGCCCCGGATTCGATGCGCCAGGTGTCTTCCAGTTATTCGCCGTCCTTGCCATGTCATGTGCTTGCATGTTGCACTTTGCCATGTCATCATCTGCATTTCATATCATGTCATCATGCGCATCTCGTTTTGCACACGTGTTCGTTTCTTGCATCCGAGCATTTTTCCCGTTGTCCATTTTGCAATCCGGCACTCCTATGTCCTCAGGCGTCCCCCTTTTGTCTCTTGTTGTGAGCGGGTGTTAAACGTTCTCAGAATGGACCGAGTCTTGCCAAGCGGCCTTGGTACACCACCGGTAGACCGCCTGTCAAGTGTCGTTCCATTTGGAGGTCGTTTGATACTCCAACGGTTAACCGGGGAACCGTAAAAGCCTCTTTCGTGTGCAGCCCAACACCCCTCCAAATTGGCTCAAAACCCATCCAAAACCCCTCCATGCTCTCGGTCGTTCGATCACGATCGCGTGTCCGAAAACCGCTCCTCATTTGGACTCTCCTAGCTCCCTGTATCTATAAATATGTGCATCTCCCCCGAAATCCCGGTCTAACCCTAGCTTTTCCCCTCCGCGCCGCCGGACACGTCCGGCCCGAGCCAGACAAAGTTGCCGCCGCCGCCCGGCCAACCGCGCTGCGCCACATGGCCCCGGCCACCGCGCGCCTCCCGCGGCCCGCCGCCGGCCCCCGCGGCCCGGCTCCCGCGGGCGCCGCCCCCGCGCCCCCGCACCGGCGCACCGCCGCCGCCCGAAGCTCCGCCGCGGGCCTCCCGCGCCGCCTGCCGGACCTGTCGCCTGCTCCGGCGCGGCCGCCTCCCGCGTCCCCGCCGGCCGGTGCCCGCCGACCCCGCCGGATCTCCTCCGCGCCGGCGCCACGTCCCCGCCGCCTCGGCCTCCCTCTGGCCGGCCGACCTCCTCAACCCCGCCGGTCCTTCTCCTTCGGCCACACTCCAGCGAGCCCATCCTGCCTCGGTTCGTGCGCCGCCCCGATCTGGATCTGGATCCACGAGGTTGGCTTTGTTTTTTCCCCAAGTGTCCGTAGTTTTCAGCATAATGTTGCCCTGTTCATCGCATCATAGCTCTGTGCATGCTGCTCCGTTTCGTGCGTATAATATATCAAAATGTTCATCGTGAGATGCTCTACATTTAGTTCCATTGTGCCATGCTTGTTTGTGTCCATCTTGATGCCCTAATCATCGTTGCAAGAGTGCTATATGATGTTAACCTGCTGAAACTGTTATAACTTGCTGTTTTGTCTTTTTCGTTGCATTTTGTGTGTGCATCCTATGAGCTTGGAGTCTACATGTATTATGAACTACATCATACCATCTTCACAGGAGTGCTTGTCTTGTATTTGTTTGAGTCTTGTACTGAGTGCATAGAGCTCGTGAAGTAGGGCACTTGTTGTTACTGTTTTGCATGTCTGAATCTGCTATATCCTGATGCTATGTAAACCTGCTGCTACAAGTCATTCTATGCATAATCTGTAGATGTTCACTAAGGATGATTTGTTATACATATCATGCTCTATCCATCCATGCCCTTGGTTGCATTTATAGCCTGCCGTAGCTTGTTGTAATCTTGCTCCAAACTTGCTAAATCATGTTGCTGTCAGTCTGTTAACATTAAGTTCAATGTTGCCATGATTGTTGTTAGTTATCCATGCACCCTATGAACGTGCTCCTGCTATTCTTAGCTTCATAAACATATATTCTTACTGTTGGTTGCCTTTCCATGTCATGTGTGGCTCTGTGGTGAGTGGTTCAAGCTCACGAACATGCCTACTTATTGTTGTTCCTGCCATGTATGAATCTGTCATATAACTTGCCATGTTTACATGGGTGCCATCATATTTTCTGTGCCCTTTTGGCTCATGGCCAGTAAGGGACTTTTGTTATATGCAATTAGTAGATTAATGCCTTGCCTTTATTTTCCATGACAAGTTCTTGTAACATGTTGTTTGATAGCTCTAAACATTGCAACCTAATGTTATTTCTGTTAAGTCTGAAACTGTTATTATTTGCAATCTTGCCATGTGTTTTTGAGCATGTTCTAGTGATTTCTGGAGATAGCTCAGTGTTCATGTTTTGTCATGCTTTACCTGTACTTCATGCCCATGCCTTTTGTTATTATGTTTAGGTGCTGTAGCATAGTGTTTTGATGCTTGCTAAATGCCTAGTTGCTGTTTTGGACAGCTTGTCCTTTAAACTTGTATGGAGTGTATGTGTTGAACCGTTGCTCCGTTTTGAGTGTGCTCTATATGAAACTTGCTTGATTTTGCATGAAGTTTCATATTAGCTTGTTGCATCCATGTTTTGAGAGTGTTTGCTTGATGATTGTATGTATTTTGCATCAATGCCATGTTTAACTTGTTTTGCTCATATCTTCTAGGCCGTATCTCCGAATTAAATGAACTTCATATGTAACTTGAATAGAATCTCGTGTAGATCATCTTGGTGCATCTTAACTTGCTGTTTAACAACTTGAACATAAGGTTTATTCAGTTCTGGACCAATTTCTAAATTTGCATATGAGGACTTACCGAAATTGTTATATGTTGTTTCCGGCCTCATTTAAACTTGCTTTGATGTGTTGTTCTTGTTTGCATCATCTCTTGCCATGAGTAGCCTCATCTAGCTTTGTCACATGTCATATTTTGTTGTGCATCATGTCTTGTCTATGTGTGGTGTGTTTACTATGTTGTGCTTCTTCTTGATAGTTCCCGTTTCGTTGCGATCGTGAGGATTCATTCGTCTGCGTTGGGTTCGTCTTCGTGGCTTTATCTTCTTCATGGACTCGTTCTTCTTCCTAGCGGGATTTCAGGCAAGATGACCGTCACCTTGGATCTCACTACTATCATTGCTATGCTAGTTGCCTCGTTCTATCGCTATGCTGCGCTACCTATCACTTGTTTACCATGCCTCCCAAATTGCCATGTCAGCCTCTAACCCTTTCACCCTTCCTAGCAAACCGTTGCTTGGCTATGTTACCGCTTTGCTCAGCCCCTCTTATAGCGTTGTTAGTTGCAGGTGAAGTTGAAGATTGCTCCATGGTGGACAGGATTATGGTTGGGATATCACAATATCTCTTATTTAATTAATGCATCTATATACTTGGTAAAGGGTGGAAGGCTCGGCCTTATGCCTGGTGTTTTGTTCCACTCTTGCCGCCCTAGTTTCCGTCGTACCGGTGTTATGTTCCCGGATTTTGCGTTCCTTACGCGGTTGAGTGATTTATGGGACCCCTTTGACAGTTCGCTTTGAATAAAACTCCTCCAGCAAGGCCCAACCTTGGTTTTACCATTTGCCTCACCACCACCTATACCCTTCCCTTGGGTCGGCCAACCCGAAGGTCATCTTTATTTTAGCCCCCCCGGGCCAGTGCTTCTCTAAGTGCTGGTCCGAACCGAGCAACCTGCGGGGCCACCTCGGGGCAACTTGAGGGTTGGTTTTACTCGTAGCTTGACTTATCTGGTGTTGCCCTAAGAACGAGATATGTGCAGCTCCTATCGGGATTGTTGGCGCATCGGGCGGCTTTGCTGGTCTTGTTTTACCATTGTCGAAATGTCTTGTAAACCGGGATTCCGAGACTGATCGGGTCTTCCTGGGAGAAGGAATATCCTTCGTTGATCGCGAGAGCTTATCATGGGCTAAGTTGGGACACCCTTGCAGGGTATAAAATTTCGAGAGCCGTGCCCACGGTTATGTGGCAGATGGGAATTTGTTAATGTCCGGTTGTAGATAACTTGACACTTGACTTAATTCAAATGCATCAACCGTGTGTGTAGCTGTGATGGTCTCTTTTCGGCGGAGTCCGGGAAGTGAACATGGTCTTTGGGTTATGTTTGACGTAAGTAGGAGTTCAAGATCACCTCTTGATCATTGCTAGCTTCACGACCGTTCCGTTTGCTCTCTTCTTGCTCTTATTTGCGTTGGTTAGCCACCATATATGCTTAGTCGCTGCTGCAACCTCACCACTTTACCCCTTCCTTTCCCTTTAAGCTTTGCTAGTCTTGATACCCATGGTAATGGGATTGCTGAGTCCTCGTGGCTCACAGATTACTACAACAACAGTTGCAGGTACAGGTTATGCGATGATCATGACGCGAGAGCGATGTTTGCTTGTTTTGGAGTTCTTCTTCTGCTTCTTCTTTGATCAGGGGATAGGTTCCAGGTCGGCAGCTTGGGCTAGCAGGGTGGATGTCGTTTGAGCTTCTGTTTGTGTTTCATCCGTAGTCGGATGTTGCTCTTATGTATGATGTATTGTTGTATTCGTGTGGCATTGTATGCCTTTTGTATGTATCCCCATCTATTATGTAATGTTGATGTAATGATATCCACCTTGCAAAAGCGTCTTCAAGATGCGCTCCTATCCTTGGTGGGACCTTCGAGTTCCTTTAGGATAGGGTCGCATCTTGGGCGTGACACCCTTGCACCGACCAACGCGTGATGGCCAGAAGCGCTCACGAGATGCGGCCCTATTGAGCCCCGTTATGTCAACGCAGACACGCAACTCACTGTCCTTACCAGGACAAGGAGCTACGCCAGGTGGTGGGTGTTGGTCGCCATGCATGGCTTTCGCCTCTTGAAGCTCCTCGGTCGCCTTGGTGATGAATTCTTGAGCACCTGGCACCTCGTGCCTGGTGCCCTCATGAGAGAAACACATGCTGAAGCACACCTCCAGGTGGTGCCCGAGCGCCTCCCTCGCGACATTGACTAGGTCAGAGGCCCTCCAGAGGAGAGCCCTCGAGCCCAGCCTGAGAGGGACACCCGGCGTGCCTTCCTATGCGAGAGAGGGAGGCGCCCCTCCAGTAGGCGCATGTCCTGAGGTGGTGCCGCTGGAGACGCCACTCTCCTGAGGCTCTTGGCGGAGCAGCTTCTTCTTCTTCTTGGGGACGACCTCAGGAGGGTAGATGGCGCCTTCATTGTCTGGGTCATCGACTGCTGCGGCCTGGTAGGCGCGCTCGAGGGAGAACACCGCGTCCTTTTCCTCACAGGCGATCGTGATGATGTCGCGGTCCCCTGGCATCTTGAGGACATTGTAGCCATGATGGGTCACTACAGTGAACTTGGCCAGGGCTGGATACCCTAGGATGGCGTTGTATGGCAGACGGATGTGGGCGACATCGAAGTTGATGAGCTCTGTGCGGTAGTTGTCGCGCTGGCCGAAAGTGACAGGGAGGCGGATCTGCCCTATTGGGGTGGTGGAGCCGTCGGTCACCCCCGAGAAATGCTTGGTAGGCTGCAGCTGATCATACGACACTTGGAGGCGGTCGAACGTCTCGGTGGAAAGAACATTCAGCCCTGCACCACCATCGATGAGGGGTTTGGTGACCTGGACATTGCTGATGACGGGCGAGCAGAGCATCGGGAGGGTGCCAAGGGTTGCCGCGTACTTGAGCTGGTCTGACAAGATGAAGGTGATGGTGCACTTGGACTATCTGAGCGGTCGCATGGCCTCGAGCCTAGGGAGAGCCACGTTCACTTCTCGGGCAAACAACTTGAAGATGCGCTAAGAGGCTGGGGCCTGAGCACCACCCAAGATGTAGGCGATGGCATGAGGCTCCTGGAAGCCCCTGCCCCCTCGTCCTGGTGGTGGTCCTCATTCCTTCTTGATGGTGGTGGCAGCGGAGGGAGGCCGGCGTTGCCCTATGGACGGTCCTCGCGAAGGTGATCTTTCTAGGCGCCCTCACGAGGCTGGCCCTGCCAGCGTTCCTCACGAGGCTGATCGCACCACTCCGGGCGGGGGCTGCGGTTGTCCCAGCATCCTCCACTTCGGCATCCTCCACGGCCGTAGCCTCGATCGTTGCGCTCGAGGCATCGACCAAGGTGCCTGTCGCGGATGGCCTTGAGCTCGTGACAAACATTGGTGATGTGGTTGTGTACGTTCTGGAAGACGCAGAATGGACGACCGCCCTTGGATGACTCCGGGTGGTTGCAGCCGCACTTCATCTCTGATTCAGCCCCGAGCACGGCCGCCCCCTTGCGTATCACGTCCTTAGCCTTGGCCTTCTTGTCTCCTGGGTCGGCCGCTGGGAGCTCGAGGAGGGAAAGGCGCCCTTCCTCAGCTCTCACGCACCTGGTCGCCATGTTGAACATCTCCAAAGCCATGCATAGGTCCTCGTGGATGGCGAGCTCCTCCTTCATCTTGACATTGCATACACCATCAGAGAACATTGAGATGATGGCCTCGTCTGAAACCTTGGGGATCTTGAGGCGCACGCTGTTGAAGCGTTGGATGTACTTCTGCAGGGTTTCCCTCGGCCGCTGCTTGATGCGCCGCAGGTCACCCGCAGCGGGCGGGCAGTCGCGAGTGCCCTGGAAGTTGGCGATGAAACGCTCGCGCATCTCGCCCCAGGAGGAGATCGATCCTGGGGGCAGGTTCAGGAGCCACGAGCGTGCGCCATCCTTGAGAGCCATGGGGAACCAGTTCACCATGACCTTCTCATCGCCGCTGGCTGTCTTGATGCTCAACTCATAAAGCTGCAAGAATCAGCAAGGTCGGGGGTGCCGTCGTAGCACGGAGGCAGGTCGGGCTTGAACTTTCCTGGTCAGACGATGCTTCGAAGCTCGGGAGTGAAGGCGCGGCAACCCGCGGTGGTCACCGGAGCCCGTCGTGGAGGTGGTGCTTGGTCTTGGAGCTCACGCGCCACCGCGAGAGGCGGAGCGCGGTCTTGACGTGGCAATGCTGGAAGCGCATGTGCCTCCCCTTGTGGCCGCTGGATCTCCTGGAAGCTTCCTTCTTCGTGCACGTGTCACACCACTCCGTGCACCTTGGTGCGAGGGCGACGTCCTGACGAGGCAGTGGTGGTGGAGGTGCTCCGTGGCCTACATCACCTGCCGCAAATGGTGGGCGAGGTAGCAAGAGGGACAGTTCAGGAGAGCCCCCAGCGGCACTGACCAGCTCGGCGATGCGGTCCAGCCACTCTTCGTAGAAGTCGTCGACGGGGCGGTAGCGCAGGAGCTCACGCGCCATGAGCAACGCAGCCTGCGCGTTTGCTGGGCCGTGACGAGCGTGGGATGACAAACCAGCCGGAGTCAGCGATGGGGTGGCCGTGCACCCGTCACGCCGCATGGAGGGGTGCAGCAACGAGGCTTGCTGCTCGTGCCCCATCGGGCCGGTGGCGGCGTTGGCGACAGGTGATGGAGCAACGGGGAGGCCCGCCGGTAGGAGCTGTCTGGGCGATGCGGGCGGCGAGGGCGGCCCATCGCTCAGCACCGGCTCGGCGAGCGTCGGCCATGGAAGTGGTGGAGCGGTGGCGAGTCGATCGGCGGAAGAGAAGCTCTGACGCACCCCTAGCTGGCGTGCCAAATGTCGGATTCGGGGTTCCACAGACCCTTGAGAGGTCCGAACTCTGGGTGCATGTGAAGAACTCTCTCTCCCCAGTCTGCCCACTCAACAATTCCGCGACCTAGCTCGACGAACCAAAGGGACAAGAGACATGGCAGTTTATCCTGGTTCGGGCCACCTTGCGGTGTAATACCCTACTCCAGCTTGTGGTGGATTGCCTCGAGGGGCTGAGGATGAACTAGTATAGTGTGGGAACGGCCTCAGGAGCTGAGGTATTCTTGAGCTCGATGAGCTGGTGAGGTGGTCAGGGTGGAATTGATCCATCCCCTCTATGGTGGTGGCTAATTCCTATTTATAGTGGCCTTGGTCCTCTTCCCAAATCTAGGCAGGAAGGGATCCCACAACGGCCAGGTTTGAAGGGGGATAACTAGTACAAGCTATCCTGACAAAAGTAGTCTTTGCCTGCAAAAGGCTCTGGTGGTAACGCATGCGTTGGGCTCCACGATGACCTCCGTCCTGTCGTCCTGATGGTCCTTGGTCTTGTTGCACCGATATGGAAACCTTTGCTTGATTCCTCGAGACTCTGCGCCTGCGCTTGCCTCCTTAGCACCAAAGGGGAAACTGGTACACTGCACCCGCTAGCGCCCGCCTAGCCTTGGTCGTCATGGCTCACGTCACATGAACCTTACGAGGTGCACCTTGCATAGATATATCCGCTCCTCGGGAGCCATCCTAGCGAGGCTGCCCCCCAGGGAGGTCTTGCTGTCGTTCGCCTCGCGAGGCTTGGCCCCTCACGAGGGTATTGAGTTGTTGTTGTTGAAGCTGGGCCGTACTAGGCCGTTGTCCGAGCCACCCCGTGGGCCGTAGGCAGGCAGGTCTAGGTACCCCCGCTCCTAGGACGCCGATAGGTTGCTCATATTTTTAACTCGAAACCGGAGCTACGGATTAAACGAAGATTGGCTAAGGACGAGGTGATGATGCGCGACGGAAATGGTTCAAAGGTCGATGTGATCACCATCAGAACGCTACCTCTACATCCTTCGGGATTAGTTTTAGATCTGAATAATTGTTATTTGGTGCCAGCGTTGACCATGAACATTATATCTGGACTTGTTTGATGCGAGACGGTTATTCATTTAAGTCTGAGAATAATGTTGTTCTATTTATATGAATAATATCTTTTATGGTCATGCACCCTCGAAGAATGGTCTATTTCTGTTGAATCTCGATCATGGTGATACACATATTCATAATATTGATGCGAAAATATGCAAAGTTGATAATGATAGTGCAACATATTTGTGGCACTGCCGTTTAGGTCATATCGGTGAAAAGCGCATGAAGAAACTCCATGCAGATGCGATTTTGGAATAACATGATTATGAATCATTTGATACTTGCGAACCATGCTTCATGGGCAAGATGACTAGAACGCCGTTCTCCGGAACAATGGAGCGGGCTACTGACTTATTGGAAATAATACATACTAATGTATGCGGTCCAATGAGTGTTGAGGCTCGCGGCGGGTATCGTTATTTTCTAACCTTCACAGATGATTTGAGCAGATATGGGTATATCTACTTAATGAAACACAAGTCTGAGACATTTGAAAAGGTCAAAGAATTTCAGAGTGAAGTGGAGAATCATTGTAACAACAAAATAAAGTTTCTACAATCTGATCACAGAGGCGAATATTTGAGTTACGAGTTTGGCCGTCATTCAAAACAATGCGGAATAGTTTCGCAACTCATGCCACCTGGAACACCACAGCGTAATGGTGTGTCCGAACATCGTAACCGTACTTTACTTGATAAGGTGCGGTCTTGATGTCTCTTGACGATTTACCACTATCATTTTGGGGTTATGCATTAGAGACATCTGCATTCACATTAAACAGGGCACCGCCTAAATCCGTTGAGACGACATCCTATGAACTCTGGTTTGGCAACATACCTAAGCTGTCGTTTCTTAAAGTTTGGGGTTGCGACACTTATGTCAAAAGGCTTCAGCCTGATAAGCTCGAACCCAAATCGGAGAAGTGCGTCTTCATAGGATACACTAAAGAAACAATTGGGTACACCTTCTATCACAAATCCGAAGCAAGATTTTTGTTGCTAAGAACGGAACATTTCTAGAGAAGGAGTTTCTCTCGAAGGAAGTGAGTGGGAGGAAAGTAGAACTTGATGAGATAATCATACCTTCTCTCGAATTAGAGAGTAGCACATCAAAGAAATCAGTTCCAGTGATGCCTACACTTACTAGAGAGGAAGATAATGATGATGATCATGAAACTTCAGGTCAAGTTACTACAGAACTTCGTAGGTCAACCAGAGCACGATCCACACCAGAGTGGTACAGTAATCCTATAGTGAAAGTCATGTTACTAGACCATTGTGAACCTAAGAACTATGAGGAAGCAATGATGAGCCCAGATTCTGACAGATGGCTTGAGGCCATGAAATCTAAGATAAGATCCATGTATGAAAACAAAGTATGGACTTTGGTGGATTTGCCCAATGATCGGCGAGCCATAGAAAAGAAATGGATCTTCAAGAAGAAGACTGACGCTAATGGTAATGTTACCATCTACAAAGCTCGACTTGTTGCAAATGGTTTTTGACAAGTTCAAGGGATTGACTACGATGAGACTTTCTCTCCTGTAGCGATGCTTAAGTCCATCCGAATCATGTTAGCAATTGCCGCATTTTATAATTATGAAATCTGGCAAATGGACGTCAAAACTGCATTCGTTAATGGATATCTCAAAGAAGAGTTGTATATGATGCAACCAGAAGGTTTTGTCAATCCTAAAGGTGCTAAAAAAGTGTGCAAGCTCCAACGATCCATCTATGGACTAGTGCAAGCATCTTGGAGTTGGAATATACGCTTTGATGAGGTGATCAAAGCATATGGTTTTATACAGACTTTTGGAGAAGCCTGTATTTACAAGAAAGTGAGTGGGAGCTCTGTAGTATTTCTAATATTATATGTGGATGACATATGTCAGTGCAACAAACCCTTGGTCTGTTGCCCATACTATGCATAGGCACAATAACAAGATTGAAGCACCAAGCCAAGTCAGGGATTGAGAGACCAAGATATTTGAAGAACCAACATGCAGCTCAGAGAGGCCAAGATCAAGATAGAGGAGCCAGATATCGGTAAGAGAAGGGCCTCCCTTGCCAGGCAGGTGAGCCCGACAAGGGGCAAGGCCACCACCAGAAGCAGGCAACCAGAGCACCCCGACAGAGCTTGCTGGGGCTCGCGGAGGCAAAACCACTCCACCAACCACTCAAGCATGACCCACGTCGTCCATCAGTGCAGTGTCAAGCCGCAAGATGATTAAGTGGCATTCATTGGCCACATGGAGGCCATTTCCTACAGAAGAAACCTACAGACGGCACCCGTCCCGCGACGTGTCAAGAGAACAGGCGCGAAGCTGGCAAGATAAGCCCGGCAAGCCTTGCCGGGCAACCAGTGATGTGACACTAAGCGACACATTTAATGCGCTCTGTCAGCCCGCATAGTTAGGTATGATAGCACTGTTTGCTATCATATCAGTGGATAATGACTACTTTTCCATTGTGGTGACCCCTTAATCTATAAAATGAGGCCCATGGCACTCGTAGGAAGGGTTAGCTGGTTGGGAAATTGCTAAACCCGTACACGCGTAGTGGCTACTTCCCATAGGCATCCCTTGCCGGGCAAGTGTACTACGCACCACCACCTCCATTCCACCATCAATCCACCAAAGCAGGAGTAGGGTTTTACACCTCGCGGCGGCCTGAACCTGGGTAAATTGCTTGTGTGATCTCTGCCGTGCTGCCGTGCGCTGGTCTGCTCTTTGTGCGACGCGACGTCCCCCTGCCGAACTAGCAAGGGGCCTTCTGGTCCCATAGGTGGCCATGGATATCCCGTGACATCTTTGGCGCGTCGGGTAGGGGACTCGCTTGCGCGAACCTGAAAGCATGCACAACGCGTCGTCTTCACCACCATCTTCGTCTTCGACGATGCCATCGACCATGGCGCCTAAGAAGAAGAAGTCCAACCCTTCGGCCCATCCGTCCAGCTCAAAGGCTCCGTCGCCACGACCTCTAGTGCCTCGAAGGATGCGGGGGCGAGCAAGGGTGTGAACGCTGCTGGGGGCGTGGTTGAATCAGGTGGCACCGTCGCCACTCCCCCCACGGCCGACATGGGGGCTGGAGACGTCGGAGGAGAACAACATCAGCAACGCCATGGAGGTCATGCTCCACAAGGTGCAGGTGAGGGGGTCACTCTGTTCGCACCTCCTCCTCCCACTGACAAGCACATCTGCAGTGACGATGCTCAGTTCGGGTTAGGATATCGCCCTCTGACCGTCCCCACCACGGGAGCGACCGCGGCGCACGCGCCTCCTCCCAGACTAGCCAACCAGACTGCTGTGCTCGACAGAACCGCTGACCCTCGAGCGCCACCGCCGCGCGACCCCGCTGCCCAAGTGGTCGTCCCACAGGTGAGTGGACGTGGGCACTACCGCCATCGCTGGCACCATCAGGAGCTAGGCAACGGTGCAGTCGACGTCATTAACATCCATGCCAAGCACATCCACGGAGGCTATGGCGTGAGCTCAGCTGCTGCTGAGGTTTCTGCCAGCAGCCGAGCAGATGGATGAATGGCGTGCCACCATCCAGAGCCTGCTCGGTTTTGCCGAAGCTGGGGGCTCACGACGAGCTGGCCTACCATGACCTCCCCAAGCGACAACAACCGCTCGTACTGCTGGCCGAACGGAGGGGGCCGTCCACATGGTGCAATCCCCACCACGGCAGCCGACGCGGGCACAGCTAAATCAAGACCACCACGACGTCTCGATGGCCTCCTCTAACCCTCAAGCACGTCCAGGCCAATGTTGAGCCCCGGAGGGGTGACGGGGAGACGCGCGTGTCACCATGGATCGATGCCACGACGACCCCCGCCAGACCGACGGGTGCGGCGGCCTCAACATCGACGAGCGTGCGCTTGGTGTTGGCGGGTGCCTACCTTTTGAGGACGGTTGCCCTACCTTTACACGAGAGCTACGGCAGGTCCATTATGAAGGAAATATGCCCTAGAGGCAATAATAAAGTTATTATTTTTTTCCTCATATCATGATAAATGTTTATTATTCATGCTAGAATTGTATTAACCGGAAACATGATACATGTGTGAATACATAGACTAACATATAGTCACTAGTATGCCTCTACTTGACTAGCTCATTAATCAAAGATGGTTATGTTTCCTAACCATAGACATGTGTTGTCATTTGATTAATGGGATCACATCATTAGGAGAATGATGTGATTGACATGACCCATTCCGTTAGCCTAGCACTTGATCGTTTAGTATACTGCTATTGCTTTCTTCATGACTTATACAAGTTCCTGTAACTATGAGAATTATGCAACTCCCGTTTCCCGGAGGAACACTTTGGGTACTACTAAACGTCACAACGTAACTGGGTGATTATAAAGGAGTACTACAGGTGTCTCCGAAGGTACATGTTGAGTTGGCGTATTTCGAGATTAGGTTTTGTCACTCCGATCGTCGGAGAGGTATCTCTGGGCCCTCTCGGTAATGCACATCATTATAAGCCTTGCAAGCAATGTGACCAATGAGTTGGTTACAGGATGATGCATCACAGAACGAGTAAAGAGACTTACCGGTAACGATATTGAACTAGGTATTGGATACCGACGATCAAATCTCGGGCAAGTAACATACCGATGACAAAGGGAACAACGTATGTTGTTATGCGGTTTGACCGATAAAGATCTTCGTAGAACATGTAGGAACCAATATGGGCATCCAGGTCCCGCTATTGGTTATTGACCGAGAATGGTTCTAGGTCATGTCTACATAGTTCTCGAACCCGTAGGGTCCGCACGCTTAACGTTACGATGACAGTTTTATTATGAATTTACAAGTTTTGATGTACCGAAGTTTGTTCGGAGTCCCAGATATGATCACGGACATGACGAGGAGTCTCGAAATGGTCGAGACATAAAGATTGATATATTGGATGACTATATTCGGACACCAGAAGTGTTCCGGGTGTTTTCGGAGAAAAACCGGAGTACCGGAGGGTTACCGGACCCCCCCGGGAAGTAATGGGCATTGATGGGCCCTATTGGAGAGAGAGAGGGGCCGGCCAGGGCAAGTGGCGCGCCCCCTCCCCTTGAGTCCGAATAGGACAAGGAAGGGGGGGGCGGCGCCCCCCTTGCCTCCCCCCTCTCCCCCTCCTTCCTTCCCCCTCCTTCTTGGAATAGGAAAGGGAGGGGGGAAACCTACTTGGAGTAGGTTTCCCCCTCCTAGGGCACGCCTCCCCTTAGGCCGGCCTCCTCCTCCTCTCTCCCTTTATATACGGGGGTGGGGGGCACCCCATAGACACACAAGTTGATCCACGGATCGTTCCTTAGCCGTGTGCGGTGCCCCCCTCCACCATATTCCACCTCGGTCATATCGTTGCGGAGTTTAGGCAAAGCCCTGCGCCGGTAGAACATCATCATCGTCACCACGCCGTCGTGCTGACAGAACTCATCTCCGGAGCTTTGCTGGATCGGAGGCCGGAGATCGTCATCGAGCTGAACGTGTGCTGAATTCGGAGGCCCCGTACGTTCGGTGCTTGGATCGGTCGGATCGTGAAGACATACGACTACATCAACCGCGTTGTGCTAACGCTTCCGCTTACGGTCTACGAGGGTACGTGGACGAACACTCTCCCCTCTCGTTACTATGCCATCACCATGATCTTGCGCGTGCGTAGGAATTTTTTTGAAATTACTACATTCCCCAACAGTGGCATCAGAGCCTAGGTTTTATGCTTTGATGTTATATGCACGAGTAGAACACAAGTGAGTTGTGGGCGATACAAGTCATACTGCTTACCAGCATGTCATACTTTGGTTCGGCGGTATTGTGAGATGAAGCGGCCCGGACCGACATTACACGTACGCTTACGCGAGACTGGTTTCACCGTTACGAGCACTCGTGCTTAAAGGTGGATGGCGGGTGTCTGTCTCTCTCACTTTAGCTGATTCGAGTGTGGCTATGCCCGGTCCTTGCGAAGGTTAAAACAGCACCAACTTGACGAACTATCGTTGTGGTTTTTGATGCGTAGGTAAGAACGGTTCTTGCTCAGCCCGTAGCAGCCACGTAAAACTTGCAACAACAAAGTAGAGGATGTCTAACTTGTTTTTGCAGGGCATGTTGTGATGTGATATGGCCAAGACGTGATGCTATATTTTATTGTATGAGATGATCATGTTTTGTAACCGAAGTTATCGGCAACTGGCAGGAGCCATATGGTTGTCGCTTTATTGTATGAAATGCAAACGCCCTGTAATTGCTTTACTTTATCACTAAGCGGTAGCGATAGTCGTAGAAGCAATAGATGGCGTAAACGACAATGATGCTATGATGGAGATCAAGGTGTCACGCCGGTGACGATGGTGATCACGACGGTGCTTCGGAGATGGAGATCACAAGCACAAGATGATGATGGCCATATCATATCACTTATATTGATTGCATGTGATGTTTATCCTTTATGCATCTTATCTTGCTTTGATTGACGGTAGCATTTTAAGATGATCTCTCACTAAAATTATCAAGAAGTGTTCTGCCTGAGTATGCACCGTTGCCAAAGTTCGTCGTGCCCAGACACCACGTAATGATCGGGTGTGATAAGCTCTACGTCCATCTACAACGGGTGCAAGCCAGTTTTGCACACGCGGAATACTCAGGTTAAACTTGACGAGCCTAGCATATGCAGATATGGCCTCGGAACATGGAGACCGAAAGGTCGAGCGTGAATCATATATTAGATATGATCAACATAGTGATGTTCACCATTGAAAACTACTCCATCTCACGTGATGATCGGTTATGGTTTAGTTGATTTGGATCACGTGATCACTTAGATGACTAGAGAGATGTCTGTCTAAGTGGGAGTTCTTAAGTAATATGATTAATTAAACTTAAATTTATCATGAACTTAGTACCTAATAGTATTTTGCTTATCTATGTTTGTTTGTAGATAGATGGCTCGTGCTGTTGTTTCATTGAATTTTAATGCGTTCCTTGAGAAAGCAAAGTTGAAAGATGATGGTAGCAATTACACGGACTGGGTCCGCAACCTGAGGATTATCCTCATTGCTGCACAGAAAAGTTACGTCCTGGAAGCACCGCTGGGTGCCAGGCCTGTTGCTGATGCAACTGACGACGTTAAGAACGTCTGGCAGAGCAAAGCTGATGACTACTCTATAGTTTAGTGTGCCATGCTTTACGGCTTAGAACCGGGCCTTCAATGACGTTTTGAACGTCATGGAGCATATGAGATGTTCCAGGAGTTGAAGTTAATATTTCAAGCAAATGCCCGGATTGAGAGATATGAAGTATCCAATAAGTTCTACAGCTGCAAGATGGAGGAGAGTAGTTCTGTCAGTGAGCATATACTCAAAATGTCTGGGGTATAATAATCACTTGATTCAACTGGGAGTTAATCTTCCGGATGATAGCGTCATTGACAGAATTCTCCAATCACTGCCACCAAGCTACAAGAGCTTTGTGATGAACTATAATATGCAAGGGATGAACAAGACTATTCCCGAGCTCTTCGCAATGCTAAAAGCTGCGGAGGTAGAAATCAAGAAGGAGCATCAAGTGTTGATGGTCAACAAGACCACTAGTTTCAAGAAAAAGGGCAAAGGGAAGAAGAAGGGGAACTTCAAGAAGAACAGCAAGCAAGTTGCTGCTCAAGAGAAGAAACCCAAGTCTGGACCTAAGCCTGAAACTGAGTGCTTCTACTGCAAGCAGACTGGTCACTGGAAGCGGAACTGCCCCAAGTATTTGGCGGATAAGAAGGATGGCAAAGTGAACAAAGGTATATGTGATATACATGTTATTGATGTGTACCTAACTAGAGCTCGTAGTAGCACCTGGGTATTTGATACTGGTTCTGTTGCTAATGTTTGCAACTCGAAACAGGGACTACGGAATAAGCGAGCACTGGCCAAGGACGAGGTGACGATGCGCGTGGGAAACGGTTCCAAAGTCGATGTGATCGCGGTCGGCACGCTACCTCTACATCTACCTTCGGGATTAGTTTTAGACCTGAATAATTGTTATTTGGTGCCAGCGTTGAGCATGAACATTATATCTGGATCTTGTTTGATGCGAGATGGTTATTCATTTAAATCAGAGAATAATGGTTGTTCTATTTATATGAGTAATATCTTTTATGGTCATGCACCCTTGAAGAGTGGTCTATTTTTATTGAATCTCGATAGTAGTGATACACATATTCATAGTGTTGAAACCAAAAGATGCAGAGTAGATAACGATAGTGCAACTTATTTGTGGCACTGCCGTTTGGGTCATATCGGTGTAAAGCGCATGAAGAAACTCCATACTGATGGACTTTTGGAATCACTTGGTACTTGCGAACCGTGCCTTATAGGCAAGATGACTAAAATGCCGTTCTCCGGAACTATGGAGCGAGCAACTGATTTGTTGGAAATCATACATACTGATGTTTGTGGTCCAATGAATGTTGAGGCTCGCGGCGGGTATCATTATTTTCTCACCTTCACAGATGATTTGAGCAGATATGGGTATATCTACTTAATGAAACACAAGTCTGAAACATTTGAAAAGTTCAAAGAATTTCAGAGTGAAGTGGAAAATCATCGTAACAAGAAAATAAATTTTCTACGATCTGATCGTGGAGGAGAATATTTGAGTTACGAGTTTGGTCTACACTTGAAACAATGTGGAATAGTTTCGCAACTCACGCCACCTGGAACAGCACAACGAAATGATGTGTCCGAACGTCGTAATCGTACTTTACTAGATATGGTGCGATCTATGATGTCTCTTACTGATTTACCGCTATCGTTTTGGGGTTATGCTTTAGAGACGGCCGCATTCACGTTAAATAGGGCACCATCAAAATCCGTTGAGACGATGCCTTATGAACTGTGGTTTGGCAAGAAACCAAAGTTGTCGTTTCTTAAAGTTTGGGGCTGCGATGCTTATGTGAAGAAACTTCAACCAGATAAGCTCGAACCCAAATCGGAGAAATGTGTCTTCATAGGATACCCAAAAGAGACTGTTGGGTACACCTTCTATCATAGATCCGAAGGCAAGACATTTGTTGCTAAGAATGGATCCTTTCTTGAGAAGGAGTTTCTCTCGAAAGAAGTGAATGGGAGGAAAGTAGAACTTGATGAGATAACTGTATCTACTCCCTTATTGGAAAGTAGTTCATCACAAGAACTGGTTCCTGTGACAACTACACCAATTAGTGAGGAAGCTAATGATAATGATCATGAAACTTCAGATCAAGTTTCTACTGAACCTCGTAGGTCTACCACAGTAAGATCCGCACCAGAGTGGTACGGTAATCCTATTCTAGAAGTCATGTTACTTGACCATGATGAACCTACGAACTATGAGGAAGCGATGATGAGCCCAGATTCCGCAAAATGGCTAGAGGCCATGAAATCTGAGATGGGATCCATGTATGAAAACAAAGTGTGGACTTTGGTTGACTTGCCCGATGATCGGCAAGCCATTGATAATAAATGGATCTTTAAGAAGAAGACTGACGCTGATGGTAATATAACTGTCTATAAAGCTCGACTTGTTGCGAAAGGTTTTCGACAAGTTCAAGGGGTTGACTACGATGAGACTTTCTCACCCGTAGCGATGCTTAAGTCTGTCCGAATCATGTTAGCTATTGCTGCATTTCATGATTATGAAATCTGGCAAATGGATGTCAAAACTGCATTCTTGAATGGATTTCTAGAAGAAGAGTTGTATATGATGCAGCCGGAAGGTTTTGTTGATCCAAAAGGTGCTAACAAAGTGTGCAAGCTCCAGCGTTCCATTTATGGACTGGTGCAAGCATCTCGGAGTTGGAATAAACGCTTTGATATTGTGATCAAAGCATATGGTTTTATACAGACTTTTGGAGAAGCCTGTATTTACAAGAAAGTGAGTGGGAGATCTGAAGCATTTCTAATTTTATATGTAGATGGCATATTATTAATTGGAAATGATATAGAATTTCTGGATAGCATAAAGGGATACTTGAATAAAAGTTTTTCAATGAAAGACCTCGGTGAAGCTGCTTACATATTGGGCATCAAGATCTATAGAGATAGATCAAGATGCTTAATAGGACTTTCACAAAGCACATACCTTGACAAAATTTTGAAAAAGTTCAAAATGGATCAGGCAAAGAAAGGATTCTTGCCTGTGCTACAAGGTGTGAAGTTGAGTCAAACTCAATGCCCGACCACAGCAGAAGATAGAGAGAAAATGAAAGATGTTCCCTATGCTTCAGCCATAGGCTCTATCATGTATGCGATGCTGTGTACCAGACCTGACGTATGCTTAGCAATAAGCTTGGCAGGAAGGTACCAAAGTAATCCAGGAGTGGATCACTGGACAACGGTCAAGAACATCCTGAAATACCTGAAAAGGACTAAGGATATGTTTCTCGTATATGGAGGTGACAAAGAGCTAGTCGTAAATGGTTATGTTGATGCAAGCTTTGACACTGATCTGGACGATTCTAAATCGCAAATCGGATACTTGTTTTTATTAAACGCTGGAGCTGTAAGTTGGTGTAGTTCTAAACAAAGCGTCGTGGCGGGATCTACATGTGAAGCGGAGTACATAGCTGCTTCGGAAGCAACAAATGAAGGAGTCTGGATGAAGGAATTCATTTCCGATCTAGGTGTTATACCTAGTGCATCGGGACCAATGAAGATCTTCTGTGACAATACTGGTGCAATTGCCTTGGCAAAGGAATCCAGATTTCACAAGAGGACCAAGCACATCAAGAGACGCTTCAATTCCATTCGGGACCAAGTCCAAGTGGGAGACATAGAGATTTGCAAGATACATACGGATCTGAATGTTGCAGACCCGTTGACTAAGCCTCTCTCACGAGCAAAACATGATCAGCACCAAGACTCCATGGGTGTTAGAATCATTACTATGTATTCTAGATTATTGACTCTAGTGCAAGTGGGAGACTGAAGGAAATATGCCCTAGAGGCAATAATAAAGTTATTATTTATTTCCTCATATCATGATAAATGTTTATTATTCATGCTAGAATTGTATTAACCGGAAACATGATACATGTGTGAATACATAGACTAACATATAGTCACTAGTATGCCTCTACTTGACTAGATCATTAATCAAAGATGGTTATGTTTCCTAACCATAGACATGTGTTGTCATTTGATTAATGGGATCACATCATTAGGAGAATGATGTGATTGACATGACCCATTCCGTTAGCCTAGCACTTGATCATTTAGTATACTGCTATTGCTTTCTTCATGACTTATACAAGTTCCTATAACTATGAGAATTATGCAACTCCTGTTTACTGGAGGAACACTTTGGGTACTACCAAACGTCACAACGTAACTGGGTGATTATAAAGGAGTACTACAGGTGTCTCCGAAGGTACATGTTGAGTTGGCGTATTTCGAGATTAGGTTTTGTCACTCCGATCATCAGAGAGGTATCTCTGGGCCCTCTCGGTAATGCACATCATTATAAGCCTTGCAAGCAATGAAACAAATGAGTTGGTTACAGGATGATGCATCACAGAACGAGTAAAGAGACCTACCGGTAACGAGATTGAACTAGGTATTGGATACCGATGATCAAATCTCGGGCAAGTAACATACCGATGACAAAGGGAACAACGTATGTTGTTATGCGGTTTGACCGATAAAGATCTTCGTAGAATATGTAGGAACCAATATGGGCATCCAGGTCCCGCTATTGGTTATTGACCGAGAATGGTTCTAGGTCATGTCTACATAGTTCTCGAACCCGTAGGGTCCGCACGCTTAACGTTACGATGACAGTTTTATTATGAGTTTACAAGTTTTGATGTACCAAAGTTTGTTCGGAGTCCCAGATATGATCACGGACATGTCGAGGAGTCTCGAAATGGTCGAGACATAAAGATTGATATATTGGATGACTATATTCGGACACCGGAAGTGTTCCGGGTGTTTTCGGAGAAAAACCGGAGTACCGGAGGGTTACCGGACCCCCCCCGAGAAGTAATGGGCCTTGATGGGCCCTATTGGAGAGAGAGAGGGGCCGGCCAGGGCAAGTGGCGCGCCCCCTCCCCTTGAGTCCGAATAGGACAAGGAGGGGGGGGGGGCGCCCCCCTTGCCTTCCCCCTCTCCCACTCCTTCCTCCCCCCCCCTTCTTGGAATAGGAAAGGGAGGGGGGAAACCTACTTGGAGTAGGTTTCCCCCCTCCTAGGGCGCGCCTCCCCTTAGGCCGGCCCCCTCCTCCTCTCCCCCTTTATATACGGGGGCGGGGGGCACCCCATAGACACACAAGTTGATCTACGGATCGTTCCTTAGCCGTGTGCGGTGCCCCCCTCCACCATATTCCACCTCGATCATATCGTCGCGGAGTTTAGGCGAAGCCCTGCGCCGGTAGAACATCATCATCGTCACCATGCCGTCGTGCTGACAGAACTCATCTCCGGAGCTTTGCTGGATCGGGGCCGGAGATCATCATCGAGCTGAACGTGTGCTGAACTCGGAGGCCCCGTACGTTCGGTGCTTGGATCAGTCGGATCGTGAAGACGTACGACTACATCAACCACGTTGTGCTAACGCTTCCTCTTACGGTCTACGAGGGTACGTGGACAAACACTCTCCCCTCTCGTTGCTATGCCATCACCATGATCTTGCGTGTGCGTAGGATTTTTTTTGAAATTACTACGTTCCCCAACACATTGGCCGTCCGTTCGCATGTTCAAGCCAGAGATACCTGAGAAATACGATGGGAGGTAGGGGTGGGCATAAAAACCGATGAACCAAAGACCGAACCGATACCGAAACCGAAAAAACCGAAATTTCGGTTTTTAATGTTAATACAGAAAAATTCGGTTAGTATCTCTGCTAACCGAACTGGATTCATTCGGTTCGGTATAAGCATGGTAACCGAATAAAAAAACCGAATATAGGCTAGGACACTGCAACAACAAGCTGTTCCCGTGGAGGTGGCCTCGAGTGCATGCTTTCACGAGTCGTACAGAACAAAATAATGAACCAAGCCGGCGAGCGACGACCTACATACAAGGCCTAAGCTGGATCCCATTTCGGCATTTCCTGTGTGTGCCTGATGTAGTCAATTTGTACGTGCGTACGAGGCGCTGCGGGCTAGTGGTTTAGTCCCACCTCGGTCAGTCACACACATGGATATGGATAGCTAGTCTATATATAGAGCTAGGTGGAATGGAAGCTAGCCTCACAGCTGATTCGTTGGCACATTTGGTCAATACGGTAGAAACTGATTACCAAACTGAAAATCTCGGTTAAACAAATATTCGGTTTTCTATTTTGGGATGTCTTTTTCGGTTTTCATCTTTGCTAACCGAATTTCCAAAATAACCGATTGGTAGAAACCAAATTTTTGGTTTATACCGAATGCCCAGGCCTAATGGGAGGTTGAACCCTGCAGAGTTCCTAAGCATCTAAACCATCACTGTTCAGGCTGTCGGGGGGAGAGATGAGAAGGTGTTCGCCAACTACTTCCCTTTGGCCCTCAAGTCCAACATGAGGTCTTGGCTGATGCACCTGCCAAAGAACTCCATTTCATCATGGGCAGACCTATGCCACGAGTTCATCGATGTCTTCACTGGTGGACAGGAAGAGCCCGGCAGGCCCAGCGACCTGCAACTTCTTCAGCAGAAGGAAGGAGAAACTCTTCGTAAGTATTTGCAGAGATTTAGTAAGGTTCATAGAAATATTCCAAATATCCATCCGGCAGCCGTTATAGCAGCTTTCCAGTCCAATGTGCACAACCGCCGCATTCGTTCCAAGATGAACATGCGGGTGACCAAGATTGTGAAGGATCTATACACACTAGTGGATAAGTGTGCTCGGATGGAGGAAGGGAGAAATTTTCCTGGAGAGGAGGATTGCAACAATGCTGATTCAGAGGATGAGGATGAACCAATCAGTCAGAGGAAGAGCAAGAAACACACTAAGAAGCCAAGAGATAAGGCAGTGATGACTGTAGAAGGTTCGGGCACACCTAGTACCAGCAAGAAGGCTAAGGCTGAGGCCCCCGGCAAGGAAGTTGCCGCTTGCACCGCTCGCCAGGAAGCCACTGCCGTCGAGAAAGCTAGAAAGGCGATGGCCTATACTGCAAGATCCACCAGACCAAGGGCCATGACTTTCAGGAGTATTGCCAGGTTGAGCAACTTGTCAAGAAACATAGAGCAGCATATGATAAGCGGGACAAGGAAAAAGGACAGAATGCCGCTGGCGGAAAGGGCCGAGGCAGTGAAGCAAATCGCCCTGGAAAAACCTTTCGGAACCAAGGAAAACCTGCCAGGGGTCAAGAGAAGGAAGTCTATGATGATGTGAGTGATGAAGGGAACGAAGAGGAAACCAATGAGAAGGAATTTCAGAAAGCCACTAACACCCTATGCATTGATGGAGGTGCATCTTTGCATGCCTCTCACTGCCATCTCAAGCGGTGGGCGCGAGAGATCAATGCTGTGGAACCAGTGCCAGAGGCCCGAAAGCCGCTCAAAATGGTCCCGCACGCCCATCATCTTTGATGAGGAGGATCTCCCTGGCCGCACCATTGCGGTAGGGTGCCTGCCATTATTGGTCTCCCCAATGATTCGCAACCTCAAGGTCACAAAGATGTTAGTGGATGGCGGGGCTGGGCTGAATTTGATTTCCCCAACAGTTATCAGCAAACTTCATATAGGAGAAGAAGAGCTAGAAGTTACCAGCATGTTTCAAGGAGTCAATCCCGGCAGGAGCCGTCCCACGGGGAAGATTACGTTGTCGGTGACATTTGGGGGAGAACTGAACTATGGGACTGAGAAGATTGTGTTTGATGTGGTTGATCTCCCCCTGCCGTACAATGGGATTCTTGGACGCCCAGCCCTGGCCAAGTTCATGGCAGCATCCCACTATGCTTATGACACTCTGAAGATGCCTGGGCCGCTGGGAGTCATCACTATCCCATCAGATGAGAAGGATGCAATTATCTACATAGACAAGATGTACAGGGATGCGGTCACAGCAGAGGCTGTTGCAGCAGCAGCAGTTCCGTCCAAGGAAAGCAAGGGAAATAAAAGGGATTGTAGGACCTCTAGCAAGGAGTCCGGGAAGTGTGCCCCTTTCGAGTGCACGGCACCCGTTGACGACGTGCCGGAGTGTTCCAACAGCAAGAAATCCAAGGTTGCTGCACCCCATGTGAAGAAGGTCCCGGTAGGGCTGGCTGGTGTTGACGGTACTTTCACCATCAGCGCCACCCTTGATGACAAATAGGAAAGCATGCTTGTTGCCTTCTTGCGGGCGAATATCGATGTGTTTGCTTGGCAACCATCTGATATCCCCGGTGTTCCTAGGGAGGTAATCGAGAACCACCTTGCTGTCTGCCCACACGCCCGACCTGTCAAGCAGAAAGTCCGGAAGCAAGCCTTGGAGAGGTAGCAGTTCATCACCGAAGAGATCAAGAAATTGGAGGTAGCTGGTTTGGTAAGAGGAGTAATGCATCCTACATGGTTAGCAAATCCAGTGGTAGTCCAGAAGGCAACTGGGAAATGGAGACTTTGCATTGATTTCACAGATCTCAACAAGGCTTGCCCGAAGGACCCATTTCCCTTGCCGCGCATTGACCAGATTGTGGATTCCACCTTAGGGTGTGATTTTCTCTCCCTTCTGGATGCATACTCTGGATATCACCAGATCTTCATGTCCAAAGAAGATGAAGAGAAGACATCATTCATTACTCGTGTGGTACGTACTGCTTTGTCCGCATGCCATTCAGACTAAAGAGTGCCGGGTCTACTTTTGCAAGGGCAGTTCAGATTGGTTTGGAGCCACAGTTGCACAGAAATATAGAAGCCTATATGGATAATATCATGGTCAAAACCAAGGATAAGGCCACCCTTATCCAAGATTTGGAGGAGACATTTGCTAGTCTGCGCAAGATCAATTTTAAGCTTAATCCAAAGAAGTGTGTGTTTGGTGACCCCTCCAGAGGGTTGCTTGGTTTCTTTGTGTCCCATCGGGGGATCGAAGCTAGCCCCGACAAGATCAAAGCCATCGAGCAGATCCAAGCACCAAGGATAGTTAAAGATGTGAGACGCCTGACGAGGTGCGTTGCCGCGCTAAGCAGGTTCATCTCCAAGTCTTCCGAGCGTGCCCTGCCATTCTTTAAAATTTTGAAGAAGGCATGGCCTATGAAGTGGACCCCGGAAGCAGATGCAACTCTGCATGAGTTGAAGGCCTACCTATTGTTTGTGCCTACCTTGGTTGTACCCAAACCCTAAGAGCCATTGTTGTTGTACCTTGCGGCAACTAACCAGGTGGTCAGTGCAGCCTTGGTAGCGCAGCGAGAAGTGGATGAGACAGAAAGTGGACGGATAACAGCAAAGTCAGAAAAAGATCAGAACAACAATGAGCACGGCAACGAGAACAACCCCAAGGACGCGACAAAGAAGAAAGTGGTGCAGTGCCGAGTGTACTTTGTCAGCTCCTTGTTACAAGGGGCTAGATCAAGGTACTCTGGCATGCAAAAGTTGATCTTTGGTCTCATTATGGCCTCAAGGAAACTACGCCACTACTTCCAAGCCCATGAGATCACGGTTGTCACTCATTTTCCGTTGCAATGGATACTCTGAAACCCTGAGGCCACCGGTATAATAGTGGAATGGGCCTTGGAGTTATCCAACTTCGGTTTGAACTTTGAGAGCACATCCATGATTCAGAGCAGGGCACTGGCAGAGTTTATTGCAGAGTGGATGTCAACCCCTGATGAGGAAGTGACAGAGACAGCCATCCCCGGCAAGGAATCACCCCAAGAATGGATTATGTATTTTGATGGTGCTTTTTCCCTACAGGGTGTAGGGGATGGTGTGCTTCTTGTTGCCCCCTCCGGGGAGCACTTGAAGTACGTTGTCCAAATGCACTTTGCCCGATAAGAAGCTACCAACAATACAGCTGAGTATGAAGGGCTCCTTGCCGGGCTCAGAATTGCACCAGAATTGGGAATCAAGAAGCTGATTATTTGAGGAGATTCACAGCTTGTGGTCAGACAAGTCAACAAGGATTATCAAAGCCCATTGATGGAAGCATACGTCGAGAAGTAAGGAGATTGGAGGAGCACTTTGACGGATTGCAAATAGAGCACATACTCCGTGCGGAAAACAACATAGCTGATCATCTGTCAAAGTGTGCTGCGCAGAAGCTTCATGTGGAACTAGGGACTTTTGTTCTCCATCTCACTCAACCCTCAGTATTGCCCGCCACAATGGCCCGAAAAAGGAGAAAGCTGGACTCCGGCAAGCCTCTCCCAGTAGAGCCGTCCGCTCCCGATAGGGCCTCTACTGGCAACAACTCCTCGATGACTACCGAACCGCACCCTCCAGCCGGGCCCATGGCCTTCACGGATGAGGTTTGTGCCCCTGCAGTAGAGGAAGTGCCGCTAGTCCTCGTTGCCAAGCCATAGGCTCCAACTTAGGCAAGGCACGTTGTCCACTTCCTCCAAACTGGAGAACTTCCCGATGGCCAAGATGAAGCTGAAAGAGTAGCCCGGAGGGCCAGTATGTATCAGTTTGTTGATGACACTCTGTACAGAAGAATGCCCAATGGTGTGAAATTGAAGTGCATCTGTCGGGAAGAAGGAAAGGGACTGCTGGCTGAGATTCACAGAGGAATGTGCGGCTCACACATTGGATCAGGGGCATTAGTTGGGAAAGCATTCCAGCAAGGATTATATTGGCCCATAGCCATCCAAGATGCGGTCGAGCTCGTCACAACATGTGAAGCCCGCCAGTTCCATTCCAAGAGAACACACCTACCTGCCCAAGCTCTTCAAACAATCCCTCTCTCATGGCCATTTACGGCTGTGGGCTCGATATCCTCGGCCCCTTCCCCCGAGCAATCGGGGGCTTTGAATTCTTGTTCGTTGCCATCGACAAGTTTACAAAGTGGTCGGAAGTGTCTGCCATGAGAAAGGTGAATGCACAACCAGCTATCAAGTTCTTGAAAGAATTGGTGTGTCGTTTTGGAGTTCCGGCAAGGATCATCACTGACAACGACACCCAATTCACGAGCTGCACCTTCATGCAATATGTTCATGCCCTCAGAAGCAAGATCTCATTTGCTTCCGTGGCACATCCACAGAGCAATGGACAAGCTAAGAGGGCGAACACTGAAGTGCCGCGGGGACTCAAAACAAGAACCTTTGATACGCTGCAGAAGCACGACAGGTGGTGGATTGATGAGCTGCCGACAGTGGTCTGGCCCCTCAGAACGACACCAAATCAAGCCACCGGACAGACTCCCTTCTCCCTAGTTTATGGGGTAGAAGCAGTTATCCCCATAGAACTCATTTACGGGTCGCCTCGGGTGCTTGCCTACGATGAAGTAGCGCAAGTTTAGCACCAGCGTGACGATGCCGTGCTACTCGAGGAGAACCGTCTTCGGGCTGCTATGTGTGCTGCATGGTACCAGCAAGCCCTACGTTGCTATCACAACCGCATGGTTCGTGCCCGGTGTTTTGAGGAAGGTGACCTTGTCATTAGGCACGTTCAGTCCGCCAAGGGTACAAACAAGTTATCACCGAAGTGGGAAGGCCCTTACCGGGTAGTACGAGTCACCATACCTGGCGTAGTCCGTCTGGAGACCGAAGATGGCACTCAGTTGCAAAACTCATGGAATATTGAGCATCTCCGTAAGTTCTACCCGTAAGGTGCAGAGGCTGCCGGGCCCTGCCCGGCAGCCACCCATTATACATGTCCTTGCCGATGTTGCATGTAACCCCCTATACAAGTCAGGGCGATGACCCTGTGCGAGATAAAATAAAGAAGCGCTGTAGGGGGCCCCCCAACTAAGATTGCATGCATGCATGATCACACCAAGATCACTGCATAAGCATTTCATGAGCATCTGCATATGCATATAGATAGGATTGCATCCTGCATTCATTCTCATCTAAATGAAGTTGCAGGTTCCTGCCATGAACTTGGCTTCGACAAGGGACGAGAAGATTGCACGACAGAGTGATCTCCGGCAAGCCAGACCGATAAGTTTTTACCTCTTGTCCATTAGTGTTCTATAAGGCTATAACTTTGCATGAAAAACCTCGCCTCTCCTTTTGAAACTTTGCTGCTCCCATCCATGACTCGAACGCTGCTTCAGTTAGGATGGTTGCAATAGCCTTTGGTAAAGAGGAGCTGGCGGGGGGCTTGCCCCTCTGTCTGTTCCCCGACAGACATAGCTCTCCGGTAGACAAAGAGGGTGCCGGCAGGATACCCTACCGGGGAAAACTCATTTATTTTTATTAAAGAGGCACTCCGCCTCTGCATGGACATACACATGCACGGGTTCCCGTCAAGGTTCATCTTTTTCATCCACATGCTGATACAAGTACAAGCGTTACAGAACACAGTGATGGACTCAAGAGTTACATTATTTGAATTAAAATTTGGCGATTGCCTACAAGTTTAAGTTGAAAAAATATAAGTGCCCCATGATCTCCTCTTTTCGTTTCCCCTCCTTCAGGCACTGCGGCGGAAGGAGGAAAATATGAGAAAAAGAGCACCCAAGCAGGAGCCACCGTGGTCCCATCGGGCGCGGCCTGACAAGACCAGGAGTGACGACGCTACGAAGGAGGAGTGCAGGGTGCGGGGCAGCACTCTGGTCGCCACCTCCAGAGCCACCAAGAAGCCCTGGCTTGAGCATCAAAGGATTCATCCACCAAAGCTTAGCCGGGAGACTGTTGGAGGCGGGGAGAAGGCGCCAAGAGAACACCCCTCCCCAGCTATCACTTGAAGAGGCCGGTGATGACGGTGCAGAGGGGGGAGGGGAAGAGCGGAAAGACGAGGCGGCAGGTCAATGGCCAGAGGCGAAGGCATCCACGCCATCGTACTCCGACCTGACCCCCTGTCACTGCTACGTCTTGAGCTTGCGTTGGTTTTCCTTGAAGAGGAAAGGGTGATGCAGCAAAGTAGCATAAATATTTCCCTCAGTTTTTAAGAACCAAGGTATCAATCCAGTAGGAGGCTCCTCAAAAGTCCCAGACACCTACACAAACAAACAAGAACTCGCAACCAACGCAATAAAGGGGTTGTCAACCCCTTCACGGCCACTTGAGAAAGTGAGATCTGATAGAGATAATATGATAAGATAAATACTTTTGGTATTTTTATGATATAGATTGGAAAAGTAAAGATGCAAATAAAAGTAGATGGTAAACTTATATGATAAAAGATAGACCCGAGGGCCATAGGTTTCACTAGTGGCTTCTCTCAAGATAGCATAAGTATTATGGTGGGTGAACAAATTACTGTCGAGCAATTGATAGAAAAGTGAATAATTATGCGATTATCTAGGCATGATCATGTATATAGGCATCACGTCCGTGACAAGTAGACCGACTCCTGCCTGCATCTACTACTATTACTCCACACATCGACTGCTATCCAGCACGCATCTAGAGTATTAAGTTCATTAAGAATAGAGTAACGCATTAAGAAAGATGACATGACGTAGAGGGATAAACTCATGCAATAAGATATAAACCCCATATTTTTATCCTCGATGGCAACAATACAATACGTGCCTTGCTGCCCCTCCTGTCATTGGGAAAGGACATCGCAAGATTGAACCCAAAGCTAAGCACTTCTCCCATTGCAAGAAAGATCAATCTAGTAGGCCAAACCAATCTGATAATTCGAAGAGACTTGCAAAGATAACTTAATCACACATAAAAGAATTCAGAGGAGATTCAAATATTTCTCATAGATAAACTTGATCATAAACCCACAATTCATCGGATCTCGACAAACACATTGCAAAAAGAGTTACATCGAATAGATCACCAAGAAGATCGAGGAGAACTTTGTATTGAGATTCAAAGAGAGAGAAGAAGCCATCTAGCTAATAACTATGGACCCGAAGGTCTGTGGTAAACTACTCACAACTCATCGGAAGGGCCTTGGAGATGATGTAGAGGCCCTCCGTGGTCGACTCCCCCTCCGGCGGAGCGCCGGCGAAGGCTCCAAGATGGGATCTCACAGATACAAAAGGTTTTGGCGGTGGAAATAGTTTTTCGTGGTGCTCCTCGATGGTTTCAGAGTACGTGGGTGTATATAGGAACAAGAAGTAGGTCGGTGGACGCTCGAGGGGCCCACGAGGGTGGAAGGCGCGCCCACCTATAGGGGGCGCGCCGGGCACCCTCGTGGCCACCTCCTCTGTTGCTTGACGTCCACTCCAAGTCCCCTGGATCACGTTTGTTCCAAAAAGATTGCTCCAGAAGGTTTCGTTCTGTTTGGACTCCGTTTGATCTTCCTTTTCTTTGAAACACTGAAATAGGCAAAAAAATAGCAATTCGGGTTGGGCCTCCGGTTAGTAGGTTAGTCCCACAAAATGATATAAAAGTGTAAAGTAAAGCCCATAAACATCCAAAATGGGTAATATAATAGCATGGAACAATCAAAAATTATAGATACGTTGGAGACATATCAAGCATCCCCAAGCTTAATTCCTGCTCATCCTCGAGTAGGTAAATGATAAAACAGAATTTTTGATGTGGATTGCTACCTAGCATAATTCTCAATGTAATTTTCTTTATTGTGGCATGAATGTTCAGATCCAAATGATTCAAAATAAAAGTTCATATTGACATAAAAAATAGTAATACTACAAGCATACAAATCAAAGCAATCATGTCTTCTCAAAATAACATGGCTAAAGAAAGTTCATCCCTACAAAATCATATAGTTTGGTCATGCTTCATTTTCGTCACATAAAAATGCTCTCATCTTGCACACCCCCGATGAGAAGCCAAGCAATTGTTTCATACTTTAGTAATCTCAATCTTTTTTCTACTTTCACGCAATACATGAGCGTGAGCCATGGATATAGCACTATGGGTGGAATAGAATATGATGATGGAGATTGTGTGGAGAAGACAAAAAAGGAGAAAGTCTCATATTGACGAGGATAATCAACAGGCTATGGAGATGCCCATCAATTGATGTCAACATGAGGAGTAGGGATTTCCATGCAACGGATGCACTAGAGCTATAAATGTATGAAAGCTCAACAAAAGAAACTAAGTGGGTGTGCATCCAACTTGCTTGCTCACGAAGACCTAGGGCATTTTGAGGAAGCCCGTCGTAGGAATATACAAGCCAAGTTCTATAATGAAAAATTCCCACTAGTATATGAAAGTGACAACATAATAGACTTTCTATATGAAGAACATGGTGCTACTTTGAAGCACAAGTGTGGAAAAGGATAGTAACATTGCCCCCCCTTTTTTTTCTTCTTGTTTTTCCTTTGGGCCTTTCTTTTTCTTTTTCTTTGGCCTACCCTTTTTTCTTTTCCTTTTTTTTCTTTGGCTTTTTTTTCTTTTTGGGGACAATGCTCTAATAATGATGATCATCACACTTCTATTTATTTACAACTCATGAATTACAACTCAAAACTAAAACAAGATATGACTCTATATGAATGCCTCCGTAGGTGTACCGGGATGGGCAATGAATCAAGAGTGACATGTATGAAAAATTATGCATGGTGGCTTTGCCACAAATACGATGTCAGCTACATGATCATGTAAGGTAATATGACAATGATGATGTGTGTCATGATGAATGGAATGGTGGAAAGTTGCATGGCAATATATCTCGGAATGGCTATGGAAATGCCATAATAGGTAGGTATGGTGGCTGTTTTGAGGAAGATATAAGGAGGTTTATGTGTGACCGAGTGTATCATATCATGGGGTTTGGATGCACCGGCTAAGTTTACACCAACTCTCAAGGTGAGAAAGGGCAATGCACGGCACCGAAGAGGCTAGCAATGATGGAAGGGTGAGAGTGCGTATAATCCATGGACTCAACATTAGTCATAAAGAACTCATATACTTATTGCAAAAATCTAAAAGTCATAAAAAACCAAGCACTACGCGCATGCTCCTAGGGGGATAGATTGGTAGGAAAATACCATCGCTCGTCCCCGACTGCCACTCATAAGGATGACAATCTAAGAACACCTCATGTTTCAAATTTGTTACACAACTTTTACCATACGTGCATGCTACGGGACTTGCCAACTTCAACACAAGCATTCTTTAAATTCATAATCACCCAACTAGCATGACTCTAATATCACCACCTCCATATCTCAAAACAATTATCAAGTATGAAATTGATCATAGCATCCAATTCACTTCCTATGATAGTTTTTGTTATACCCAACTTGGATGCCCATCATTCTAGGACCAATTTTATAACCATAGCAAATACCATGCTGTTCTAAGAGACTCTCAAAATAATATAAGTGAAGCATGAGAGATTAACAATTTCTACAAAATCAAGCCACCGCGATGCCCTAAATGATTTAAGTGAAGCACTAGAGCAAAACTATCTAGCTCAAAAAGATGTAAGTGAAGCACATAGAGTATTCTAATAAATTCCAATCAAGTGGGTTTCTCCCAAAAGGTGTGTACAACAAGGATGATTGTGGTGAACTAAAAAGCAAAGACTAATATCATACAAGACACTCCAAGCAAAACATATATCATGTGGCAAATAAAAATATAGCTCCAAGTAAAGTTACCGATAGACGAAGACGAAACAGGGGATGCCTTCCGGGGCATCCCCAAGCTTAGGATTTTGGTTATCCTTGAATATCTTGGGGTGCCATGGGAATACCCAAGCTTAGGCTCTTGCCACTTCTTATTCCATAGTCCATCAAATCTTTACCCAAAACTTGAAAACTTCACAACACAAAACTCAACAGGAAATCTCATAAGCTTCATTAGTGCAAGAAAGAAAAACCACCACATAATGTACTGTAATGAACTCATTATTTATTTATATTGGTGTTAAACTTACTGTATTCCAACTTCTCTATGGTTCATACCCTACATACTTGCCATAGATGCATCAAAATAAGCAAACAACACGCGAAAAACAGAATCTGTCAAAAACAGAACAATGTGATGCAATATGTAACTCTAGAATACTTCTGGAACTCTAAAAATACTACCAAAATAGGAAGTCCTGGGAAATTTGTCTATTGATCTACAGCAAAAATAATCAACGCAGAATAATGTTTCTGTGAATTACTAACATTACTTTCATGTGCGCAAAGTTTCTGTTTTTTCAGAAGAATCAAATTAACCATCACTATAGGTTATCCTATAGGTTCTACATGGCACAAACACTAACTAAAACATGAAAACACATATAAACAGAGGCTAGATGAAATATTTATTGAATAATAGCAAGGAAAAATATTGGGTTGTCTCCCAAGAAGCACTTTTCTTTAAAGCCTTTTAGCTAGGCATTGATAATTTTAATGATGCTCACATGAAAGACAAGAATTGAAGCGCAAAGAGAGCATCATGAAACACGTGACAAACATATCTAAGTCTAACATACTTCCTATGCATAGGCATATTATAAGCAAACAAATTTGCAAGGCAAGCAAAAACTAGCATATGCAAGGAAGAAGAAAGAGACGATAGCAATCTCAACATGACGAGAGGTAATTTAGTAAGATAAAAATTTCTACGACCATATATTCCTCTCTCATAATAATTACATGTAGGATCATAGGCAAATTCAACAAAATAGCTATCACATAACATATTCTCAACACGATCCACATGCATGTGAAGTTGACACTCTTCCAAAATAGTGGGATTATCATTAACTAAAGTCATGACCTCTCCAAACCCACTTTTATCAAAAATACCATAAGGTTGAACATTCTCACAATATGTGGGATCTAAAGTTGACACTCTTCCAAACCCACATTCAATATTATTGCAAACACTAATATCAATCTCATATTCATCATGGGGGTTAAATAAATTTTCAAGATCAAAAGAAGAATCACCCCAATCATGATCATTGCAACAAGTAGTAGACATAGCAAAACTAGCATCCCCAAGCTTAGGGGTTTGCATATTATTAGCACAATTTACATCAATATAATTTATAGTAAAATCATTGCAATCCTGCTTTTTATTCAAAGATCTATCATGAATCACTTCACAAATTTCTTCACCACAATTTTCAGATTCACGAATTTCAAGCAAAACCTCATAAAGATAATCTAGTGCACTCAAATCACTAGAATTTGGTTCATCACAATTGGATCTCTTAAAGAGATTAGCAAGTGGAGAGTGTCCATAAAATTTTAGCAAGCGAAGATGCAAGCAAAAAGAAGGTACATGGAGACACAAGATCGAACGGAAGGGGGGCGAATAAAACGGCAAGGGTGAAGTGGGGGAGAGGAAAACGAGAGGCAAATGGCAAATAATGTAGTGCGAGGGAGATGAGTTTGTGATGGGTACTTGGTATGTCTTGACTTGAGCGAAGACCTCCCTGGCAACGGCGCCCGAAATCCTTCTTGCTATGTCTTGAGCTTGTGTTGGTTTTCCTTGAAGAGGAAAGGGTGATGCAGCAAAGTAGCGTAAGTATTTCCCTCAGTTTTTGAGAACCAAGGTATCAATCCAGTAGGAGGCTCCTCAAAAGTCCCACGCACCTACACAAACAAACAAGAACTCGCAACCAACGCAATAAAGGGGTTGTCAATCCCTTCACGGCCACTTGCGAATGTGAGATCTAATAGAGATAATATGATAAGATAAATATTTTTGGTATTTTTATGATATAGATTGGAAAAGTAAAGATGCAAATAAAAGTAGATGGTAAACTTATATGATAAAATATAGACCTGGGGGCCATAGGTTTCACTAGTGGCTTCTCTCAAGATAGCATAAGTGTTATGGTGGGTGAACAAATTACTGTCGAGCAATTGATAGAAAAGCGAATAATTATGAGATTATCTAGGCATGATCATGTATATAGGCATCACGTCCTTGACAAGTAGACCGACTCCTGCCCGCATCTACTACTATTACTCCACACATCGACCGCTATCCAGCATACATCTAGAGTATTAAGTTCATAAAGAACAGAGTAAAGCATTAAGAAAGATGACATGATGTAGAGGGATAAACTCATGCAATATGATATAAACCCCATCTTTTTATCCTCGATGGAAACAATACAGTACGTGCCTTGCTGCCCCTGCTGTCACTGGGAAAGGACACCGCAAGATTGAACCCAAAGCTAAGCACTTCTCCCATTGCAAGAAAGATCAATCTAGTAGGCCAAACCAAACTGACAATTCGAAGAGACTTGCAAAGATAACTTAATCACACATAAAATAATTCAGAGGAGATTCAAATATCTCTCATAGATAAACTTGATCATAAACCCACAATTCATCGGATCTCGACAAACACACCGCAAAAAGAGTTACATCAAATAGATCACCAAGAAGATCGAGGAGAACTTTGCATTGAGATTCAAAGAGAGAGAAGAAGCCATCTAGCTAATAACTATGGACCCGAAGGTCTGTGGTAAACTACTCACAACTCATCGGAAGGGCCTTGGAGATGATGTAGAGGCCCTCCATGGTTGATTCCCCCTCCGGCGGAGCGTCGACGAAGGCTCCAAGATGGGATCTCGCAGATACAGAAGGTTGCAGCGGTGGAAATAGTTTTTCGTGGTGCTCCTCGATGGTTCCAGGGTACGTGGGTATATATAGGAAGAAGAAGTAGGTCGGTGGACGCTCGAGGGCCCCATGAGGATGGGGGGCGCGCCCACCTGTAGGGGGCGCGCCGGGCACCCTCGTGGCTGCCTCCTCTATTGCTTGACGTCCACTCCAAGTCCCCTGGATCACGTTTGTGCCAAAAAGATCGCCCCCGAAGGTTTAATTCCGTTTGGACTCCGTTTGATATTCCTTTTCTTCGAAACACTGAAATAGGCAATAAAACAACAATTCAGGCTGGGCCTCCGGTTAGTAGGTTAGTCCCAAAAAATGATATAAAAGTGTAAAGTAAAGCCCATAAATATCCAAAACGGGTAATATAATAGCATGGACCAATCAAAAATTATAGATACGTTGGAGACGTATCAAGCATCCCCAAGCTTAATTCCTGCTCGTCCTCGAGTAGGTAAATGATAAGAACATAATTTTTGATGTGGAATGCTACCTAGCATAATTCTCAATGTAATTTTCTTTATTGTGGCATGAATGTTCAGATCCAAATGATTCAAATAGAAGTTCATATTCACATAAGAAATAGTAATACTTCAAGCATACTAATCAAAGCAATCATGTCTTCTCAAAATAACATGGCTAAAGAAAGTTCATCCTACAAAATCAAATAGTTTGGTCATGCTTCATTTTCATCACACAAAAAACCTCTCATCTTGCACACCCCGATGACAAGCCAAGCAATTGTTTCATACTTTAGTAATCTCAAACTTTTTTCAACTTTCACGCAATACATGAGCATGAGCCATGGATATAGCACTATGGGTGGAATATAATATGATGATGGAGGTTATGTGGAGAAGATAAAAAAGGAGAAAGTCTCATATTGACGAGGATAATCAACAGGCTATGGAGATGCCCATCAATTGATGTCAACATGAGGAGTAGGGATTGCCATGCAACGGATGCACTAGAGCTATAAATGTATGAAAGCTCAACAAAAGAAACTAAGTGGGTGTGCATCCAACTTGCTTGCTCACGAAGACCTAGGGCATTTTGAGGAAGCCCATCATAGGAATATACAAGCCAAGTTCTATAATGAAAAATTCCCACTAGTATATGAAAGTGTCATTGCCCCCCATTTTTTTTCTTTGGGCCTTTTTTTCTTTTGGCCTTCCCTTTTTTTCTTTTCCTTTTTTCTTTGGCCTTTCTTTTTTATATTTGGGGACAATGCTCTAATAATGATGATCATCACACTTCTATTTATTTACAACTCATGAATTACAACTCAATACTAGAACAAGATATGACTCTATATGAATGCCTCTGTCGGTGTACCGGGATGGGCAATGAATCAAGAGTGACATGTATGAAAAATTATGCATGGTGGCTTTGCCACAAATACGATGTCAACTACATGATCATGCAAGGCAATATGACAATGATAATGTGTGTCATGATGAACGGAACGGGGGAAAGTTGCATGGCAATATATCTCGGAATGGCTATGGAAATGCCATAATAGGTAGGTATGGTGGCTGTTTTGAGGAAGATATAAGGAGGTTTATGTGTGACAGAGTGTATCGTATCACAGGGTTTGGATGCACCGGCGAAGTTTGCACCAACTGTCAAGGTGAGAAAGGGCAATGCACGACACCGAAGAGGCTAGCAATGATGGAAGGGTGAGAGTGCATATAATCCATGGACTCAACATTAGTCATAAAGAAATCATATACTTATTGCAAAAATATACAAGTCATCAAAAACCAAGCACTACGCGCATGCTCGTAGGGGGATAGATTGGTAGGAGAAGACCATCGGTCGTACCCGACTGCCACTCATAAGGATGACAATCTAAGAACACCTCATGTTTCAAATTTGTTACACAACTTTTACCATACGTGCATGCTACGGGACTTGCCAACTTCAACACAAGCATTCTTTAAATTCATAATCACCCAACTAGCATGACTCTAATATCATGACCTCCATATCTCAAAACAATTATCAAGTATCAAATTGATCATAGCATCCATTTCACTTCCTATGATAGTTTTTATTATACCCAACTTGGATGCCCATCATTCTAGGACCAATTTTATAACCATAGCAAATAGCATGCTGTTCTAAGGGACTCTCAAAATAATATAAGTGAAGCATGAGAGATTAACAATTTCTACAAAATCAAGCCACCGCCGTGCTCTAAATGATTTAAGTGAGGCACTAGAGCAAAACTATCTAGCTCAAAAAGATGTAAGTGAAGAACATAGAGTATTCTAATAAATTCCAATCAAGTGGGTTTCTCCCAAAAGGTGTGTACAGCAAGGATGATTGTGGTAAACTAAAAAGTAAAGACTAATATCATACAAGACGCTCCACGCCAAGGTCCAGGCTCACTCCCCGAGCGTCAGCACGAGCATGGGGCAACAATAGCCCCAAATAGGAGCCCGGGGGCTGGCCCCAGGCTCTTCTCTTCGGCATCACCAGCGGAAGGAGAGAACAAGGGACAGAGAAGTAGAATGCAAAGATGGATGACTCCACTCTCCTCCGCCCCTCACTTTTGTAGGCCGGGTGGGGAAGGGCAGCTGCTCCATCAATGGGTGACCACCGTCCTCCTCCACCAATTCAAGATGGCCTGGCCCTCGCCATTATGCTCTCCCACGCCACACGCCTCCGTTACCTACCCTGTGCGATGCATGCAACATACGTGGCTAAAGATAAGGGCACGCTGTGGGAAGAGTAGATTGGCAGTTTCTACCCCATGCGTTGAAGTCATTCACGGGCCATCACTGGAACGACCCCACCACTATTGGCTTTACACCACGCACGGGGAAACCGGAAACTGGCCCAAAATCAAGGCTAATGAGGCAAGAACGGAAACCTCAAGGGGCCAACCCCTTCAGCAACCTTGCCTGTGCACCTATTAGGCCCTACCGTGATGACGCTCTGCAGCGTGTTCGGGGCAGGCCCTGGGGCTTCTGTCGGTGCAACAAACCCTGGTTTTGTTGCCCAGATAGTGCACCGGCACAAGAACAAGATTGAAGCACCAACCCCAAGTCAGGGATTGAGAGACCAAGAGATTTGAAGAACCAACATGCAGCTCAGAGAGGCCAAGATCAAGCCAGAGGAGCCAGATATTGGCAAGAGAAGGGCCTCCCTTGCCAGGAAGGCGATCCCGGCAAGGGGCAAGGCCACTGCCAGAAGCAGGCAGCCAGAGCACCCCGGTAGGGCCTGCCGGGGCTCGCAGAGGCAAAACCACTCCACCAACCACTCGAGCATGACCCACGTCATCCACCAGTGCGGTGTCAAGCCGCAAGATGATTAAGTGGCAGCCATTTCCTACAGAATAAACCTAGAGACGACACCTGTCCTGCGGTGTCAAGAGAATAGGCGCGAAGATGGCAAGATAAGCCCGACAAGCCTTGCGGGCAACCAGGGATGTGACACTAAGCGATGCATTTAATGCGCTCTGTCAGCCTGTAGAGTTAGGTATGATAGCACTGTTTGCTATCATATTAGTGGATAAGGTCTACTTTGCCATTGTGGTGACCCCTTAATCTATAAAAGGAGGCCTGTCGGTGTCAAAACCGGCAGATCTCGGGTAGGGGGTCCCGAACTGTGCGTCTAAGGCTAATGGTAACAGGAGGCAGGGGACATGATGTTTTACCCAGGTTCGGGCCCTCTCGATGGAGGTAATACCCTACTTCCTGCTTGATTGATCTTGATGATATGAGTATTACAAGAGTTGATCTACCACGAGATCGTAGAGGCTAAACCCTAGAAGCTAGCCTATGATTATGATTGTTCTTGTCCTACGGACTAAACCCTCCGGTTTAGACACCGGAGGGGGCTAGGGTTACACAGAGTCGGTTACAGAGAAGGAAATCTACATATCTGAACATCCAAGCTTGCCTTCCACACAAAGGGGAGTCCCATCCGGACACGGGACGAAGTCTTCAATCTTGTATCTTCATAGTCCAATAGTCCGGCCAAAGTATATAGTCCGGCTGTCCGAGGACCCCTTAATCCATGACTCCCTCGGTAGCCCCTGAACCAAGCTTCAATGACGATGAGTCCGGCGCGCAAATTGTCTTCGGCATTGCAAGGCGGGTTCCTTCTCCGAATACTCCATAGAAGAATTTAGAACACAAGGATCGTGTCCGGCTCTGCAAAACAAATTACACATACCAATGCAGAGAGTATAATATTCCACAAATCTAATCTGCTGACAGCTTTTTATAGCATGACGTCATGCCATGGCCCGGTCATTATTCAAACCATTTTCATAACCTGCCGACGCACATATCGCGAGGCGGATTTATCAGCACGTCTTGTCGAAGCAGAGATCGTGTCCTCCCATTGCGGGATTCTCATCAATACGGGTGCGGGTAACCCAACCGTGCCATCAATCGTGGCACTTGGGGGAATAAGCGTTTTTAGCGGGCAAGTGGGGAGGCGCATGATCTTTGCTACCTTTATAAAAGGATAAGAACCTTCCCTTTCACCCACGCCCTTCTCCACTCATCCATTCCTTTCTGCTCGAGACCTAGTGCCCAAGCGCTCCTCTTCTCCGCCCAAAAGGGCTTCCCGAAGATGTCCGGATCTGGAGCAGGAGGCAAGTGGATGGCTTCTACCATTCGGGAGAAGGATACCAAAAAGCTTCGGGGGGTCGGGTATCTGGCCAAGAGAATTGGCCACCGTCTTCCGACAGCGGGACAGATCGTCCCCACCCCGGAACCCCACGAGAGGGTGGTATTTCTCCCTCATTTTGTCTGCGGGCTAGGGTTTCCCTTTCAACCATTTGTTCGCGGCATCATGTACTACTACGGGATTGATTTCCACGATCTATCCCCAAATTCCTTCCTCAACATCTCGACATTCATAGTCATGTGCGAGGCCTTTCTCCGCGCCCCGCCGCACTTCGGCTTATGGATAAAGGTTTTTAATGTAAAGCCCAAGGTAGTGAGCGCCGAGCATGCAGAATGCGGAGGCGCCATGGTGAGCAAGATGCCCAATGTTACATGGCCGACAGGGACTTTCAACGATTCCATCAAGGAATGGCAGCAGCAGTGGTTCTACATCACTAAGCCGCGGGGCAAGGAGTGGACCACCATTCCGGAGTTCAAATTCGGTGCCCTCCTGCGACTTACGTCCTGGCACAAGAAGGGCCTAAACTGGGCTTTGTCTGATGAGCTATCAGAGCTCCAGACGCGCGTTCAAGGCATGGAGGACAAGAGCGTCAAGCTCGTCAATGTAGTCCAGGTGATATTGGTTCACCGGATTCTACCATGTCAACACCGAGCTTGCAATCTATGGGAGTTTGATCCGGCCAAGCACCAGACCCTGCTAGAGCTCTTCGGCTCTATGCACAAGGACATCTGGAAGGTGCTTTTCAAGTCCGGCAAACCGTGGCCAGACTCCACCGAGGACCGCGGGTACCAACTGTCCTGCCTCGCAAGTTTGGTAAGCAACTGAATGTTTGACAACTCATGTGTTCTATCCGTACATCCTCAGGAAAATACTTAACGTGTTTCCTATCATTTTCCCAGGGCTGGGACAAGAAGGCGGGGTGGATCTATTGTCCAGCCCCTCTGCCAGAAGAACCGGCCGGCCCACTTCTGGTGAAGATGCTGGTCCCGGCGCCATATAAGGTGCCGAAGAAGAAGACCAAAAAGGAGGCCAAAAAGACCAGGGGCGGCCTCCGTCACCATGGTGCCCCGGACACAAAATCCGAAGACTCCAATGCCATTCTTCCTCCAAAGAGGACGGGGATGAGGAGGATGAATCCCCCGCAGGGGGAAAGAAGAAAAGAACGGCCTCCAACTCCTCGGAGGTCGATTCGCCTAAGAGGGAAAAAACTCCTCTTCCAGAGGAGTCCACCGGCGCCACCGACAGCAGCCCGGAGTGGGATCCCAGGGCCGAGCCCCTGGTGAACTCGTAAGTATAAAATCCGAACAGACTCATGCGTTTGAACTTGTCATGGCATCACATTCTAATTTGAGCCGTGCTTTTCCTTTTCAGTCCGGCGAAGCCCCGCGCCGAACAATCCTCATCAGAAGATCTATTGGGTTCGGACGCTATGGGGAGCAGGACACCCCCGAAGGCCTCCTTCCCCAAACGTAGGAATGAAACCGAGGTTTCGTCCCAGAAGGACCCAGGCCACGGGGGAGGGGAGAAGGTCGCAAAGGCGGCGCCAGGAGGCCATACTTCTGGGGCCGGTCACACAGGAGAGAAAGCTCCCATGGGTGTCGACGGCGGGGGTCATCTTGAATCTGGACCCAAGCCGGACACGATTCTAGAGACCCCTAAGGTCCCCGAGTCAAACAGACAGCCTTCACCAACTGGAGGAGGTATGCCTGCTCCACCGGCCGCCTCTGTCCAACTAGAGGTGCCGGATACTTTATTGGCGGCGCTGAAGGGTGCCTCCATCGTTGATGAACACCGTGCCCTCATGGGTGCGGTGATTGAGAAGATTCAGTCCGCTGAGAGTGGACTGAATGAATCCTGTATCAGCCTCATAAGAGGCTTTGAGGTATGTTTTATGAGCTTTTGGGAGAGTGTCATGGTATAGATAGTAGCCCATGATACACTGTTCAGTGAAAGAAGGAACCGGACAGAGGATCAAATTCATGTTTGCAGGAGACTCACTTGATGACATTTATCACTCTTTTTAACCAGCAGGCATCTGTAGCGACTGCCGCCTCTCAAGCTGCGGAAGTATCCGGACTGAGGCATAGTCTGGAGCGGGCCGAAGGAGAACTTGGCCAAGTGAAGAAACAACTGGAGGATAATCAAGGTATGTAGAAACCTTGTTTATGTAGCACAAATGAATAAGTGTACATGATGAAAATATTTTTATAATGTGCTCTAGGAGTGACAGCCAAAATTTAGGCTCTCAGGAAGACTATGACCGAAGCCGAGAAGAAGGCAGCCACAGAGTAGGCTCTTTGTGAGAAACACGAGGCTAGAGTTGTTGAGGCTGTGCGGAAGCTTCAGGAGGCCGTGCAGAAGTGCGAGACCTTGGAGCAGAGTTTAGCAGGGAAAGAATCCGAACTCTCCCAGGCTCGCCAAGCCGCAAATGATACCCGGGGGAAGCCCAAGGCACCCTGAAGGAAATCCAGGAGGCAAGGAAGATTGCGGCTGGTAAGGCCTTTTCTGTACAAAGCAAGTATTTTCTAAGGCTAATGGTAACAGGAGGCAGGGGACATAATGTTTTACCGAGGTTCGGGCCCTCTCGATGGAGGTAATACCCTACTTCCTGCTTGATTGATCTTGATGATATGAGTATTACAAGAGTTGATCTACCACGAGATCGTAGAGGCTAAACCCTAGAAGCTAGCCTATGATTATGACTGTTCTTGTCCTACGGACTAAACCCTCCGCTTTATATAGACACTGGAGGGGGCTAGGGTTACACAGAGTCGGTTACAGAGAAGGAAATCTACATATCCGAATATCCAAGCTTGCCTTCCACGCAAAGGGGAGTCCCATTCGGACACATGACAAAGTCTTCAGTCTTGTATCTTCATAGTCCAACAGTCCGGCCAAAGTATATAGTCCGGCTGTCCGAGGACCCCTTAATCCATGACTCCCTCAAGGCCCATGGCACTCGTAGGAAGGGTTATCTGGTTGGGAAATTGTTGAACCCATACGCGCATAGTGGCTACTGCCCACATGCATCCCTTGCCGGGCAATTGTACTGCACACCATCACCTCCATTCCACCATCAATCCACCAAAGCAGGAGTAGGGTTTTATGCCTCGCGGCGGCCCGAACCTGGGTAGATTGCATGTGTGATCTCTGCCGTGCTGCCGTGCGCTGGTCTGCTCTTTGTGCAATGCGACGTCCCCCTACCGAACCAGCAAGGGGCCTCCTGGTCCCATAGGTGGCTACGAATATCCCGCGACAACATATTGTTGATTGGTAATAATATAGAATTTCTGGATAGCATAAAAGGATACTTGAATAAGAATTTTTCAATGAAAGACCTCGGTGAAGCTGCTTATATATATTAGGCATTAAGATCTATACAGATAGATCAAGACGCTTAATAGGACTTTCACAAAGCACATACCTTGATAAAGTTTTGAAGAGGTTCAAAATGGATCAGTCAAAGAAAGGGTTCTTGCCTGTGTTACAAGGTGTGAAGTTGAGTCAGACTCAATGCCCAACCACTGTAGAAGATAGAGAGAAAATGAAAGTCATTCCCTATGCCTCAGCCATAGGCTCTATCATGTATGCTATGCTGTGTACCAGATCTGATGTGTGCCTTGCTATAAGTTTAGCAGGGAGGTACCAAAGTAATCCAGGAGTGGATCACTGGACAACGGTCAAGAATATCCTGAAGTACCTGAAAAGGACCAAGGATATGTTTATCGTTTATGGAGGTGACAAAGAGCTCGTCGTAAACAATTATGTCAATGCTAGTTTTGGCACTGATCCGGATGACTCTAAGTCACAAACCGAATATGTATTTTTATTGAATGGTGGAGCTGTCAGTTGGTGTAGTTCCAAGCAAAGCATTGTGGCGGGATCTACTTGTGAAGGAGAGTACATCGCTGCTTCGGAAGCAGCAAATGAAGGAGTCCGGATGAAGGAGTTCATATATGATCTAGGTGTAATACCTAGTGCATCGGGTCCAATGAAAATCTTCTGTGACAATACTGGAGCAATTGCCTTAGCGAAGGAATCCAGATTTCACAAGAGAACCAAACACATCAAGAGACGCTTCAATTCCATCTGCGATCAAGTCAAGGAGGGAGACATAGAGATTTGTAAGGTACATACGGATCTGAATGTTGCAGGCCCTTTGACTAAGCCTCTTCCACGAGCAAAACATGATCAACACCAAGACTCCATGGGTGTTAGAATCATTACAATGTAATCTAGATTATTGACTCCAGTGCAAGTGGGAGACTGAAGGAAATATGCCCTTGAGGCAATAATAAAGTTGTTATTTTATATTTCCTTATTCATGATAAATGTTTACTATTCATTCTAGAATTGTATTAACCGGAAATTTGATACATGCGTGAATACATAGACAAAACACTGTGTCCCTAGTGAGCCTCTACTAGACTAGCTCGTTAATCAAAGATGGTTATGTTTCCTAGCCATAGACATGTGTTGTTATTTGATGAACGGTATCACATCATTAGGAGAATGATGTGATGGGCATGACCCATCCGTTAGCTTAGCATAATGATCGTTTCAGTTTTATTGCCACTGCTTTCTTTATGTCAAATACATGTTCCTCCGACTATGAGATTATGAAACTCCCGGACATCGGAGGAATGCCTTGTGTGCTAACTAACATGGGCCATAGGGGAGAGAGAGGAAAGCCCACAAGGGGAGGTGCACGCCCCCCCATGGGCAGTTCGAATTGGACTAGGGGAAGGGGGCGCGACCCCCCTTTCCTTTCCCCTCTCCCTCTCCTTCCCTCTTTCCCCCTCCATGAGAAGAAAAGGGGGGGGTGTATCCTACTAGGACTGGAGTCCTAGTAGGACTCCCCCTCTTGGTGCGCCCCTTGTGGCCGACCTCCTCCCCTCCTCCTTTATATATGGGCGCAGGGGGCACCCCAAAGCACATTAATTGTTCCTTAGCCGTGTGCGGTGCCTCCCTCCACAGTTTACTCCTCCGGTCATAGCGCCGTAGTGCTTAGGCGAAGCCCTGCGCCGATCACATCACCATCACCGTCACCACGCCATCGTGCTGACAAAACTCTCTATTAGGGAAACCAATCACCTATGGGGTCACAAGGATCCCTTCTATGTTCCGCAGGGGGTTAGTTGCACGAAGAGCAGGTCGAGTCGTTAGCACACAGAGGATTTTTCTCCAGGTTCGGGCCGCGAGGATGCGTAATACCCTAGTCCTGCTTTATCTGGTTATATGAGTGTTCTTGAGCTCTTGAACTAGCTATGAGGCAAGCTTTATCCAAAAGTCCGAATCCCCTCTCTGTGTGCCTTGGGCCTCCTTTTATACACAAAGGGGTTGCCACAGTGGCACACAGGAGGTGGCAAGCTACAGCGATACAAGCTTATTGCCTAATCAATGTAAGACAAGCGCATTTAATGCGATGCCTACGTGTCCTCTCGCTTTATTGGGGACAACAACAGAGGCCATCTCGTCCTTCACCGCCTCCCCTCGCTTTGCCATCCGTCTGGGCCGATGACGCATGCAGCGCCATGCTGGCCAACCAGCTGCTGTGTTGGCAAAGTGGTAGGCTTCCACAAAGATCTGCATGCCGCCATGCAGGTGTCTGCTTCGCTGGCATGCTTATCGTCGCGTTGGAGTGGTGGTGAGGTGGCAGGACCCTGCCGAGTGCTGGCCTGGCCGCGGCCCAACGATCATCCCCGGCAAGGCTTGCCGGGGGCCTTGGAGTTGTCCCCGGCAAGGGTCTTGCCGGGTGTCTTCATCATTTGACCCCACGTGGACTCGTGGGTTGTCGATCTTCGTTAGGAGCCGCATGCTACCAAGCATGTGCTCTTCAGATCTTGGTCTTGAACATTGTTGATGGTGTCAGAGGTCAACCCCAAGGGTAGTGGCCTTGCTGGCCTCTTTGCAAACTGCCCCGACAAGGGACTTGCCGGGAGGGGGCGCGCAGTACGCCTCGGCAAGGCTTGTTGCCGGGCGTGGTCCTGCTTGCCCCTTCCTGCTTGCTACTCTGAGCATTTGTCTTGATGCTTTCTGTACCTGTCTTGCTTTCTGCTGTCTTCCTCTGCCTCGCCATGCCCTGCCGTAGGGATGGTTGCGACCGTCCGTGCACAAGTAAGGGGTACAGAAGTACCCACACTTTTGTACACCAACAGGAGCCCCCGGGCCTGGGCCACACATAAGCGCAAGGCATGGTTGGGCCAGGCCCAGAGCAGTGCGCGGGCGGTCGTGGCAGAGGCGAACATGCCACAATTATTCTGGCAGTTGCGCTTCCCCACATGCTGCGTCATGCGCGTGACGTGGGGTTCGTGCGCGGGATGGGCATGGCACGCATGCGTCATCCCGCAGTCGATAGTAAAGAGGCGGCCCGCGCTTCCCTTATCAAAAATGAAGGAATCCGCAGGGGCGCTACTCATTTACTGAGTGGACTCAAGTTGCAGCCTGCAAGGCGCCGCACCTCACGGTCACGGAGTGGCAATTGGTCGTCCTACCCGTCCTTATGCCCCCTTCTGCTTCGCCATGTACCCTTCATGTGTTGGGAAGGGCAAGCGGCGGGCGCGAAGGATGTGGGCATTAATGCCGAGGCGGAAAATTTGGCACTGGTGGATTGGGGGAGCGGGCCGGTTCCGATTCCACATGCTTCAAGAGGCCGCATTGGTCGTGCGGGGTGGCCGCCCCTTGGGCCGGGTGTCTAGGCCTTGGTCCCGTTCTTCTATAAATGGGGGAGAGGGATGGTGCTTCTCCACACTCGCCCCCCTTTCCCCCCTCCTGCTCGCCATATTCTTCCAACCCTCCACGGTGAAAGGGCGCGCTAGCGCCTCGACGGCGGCAACAAGGGCTTCTACTCGACAATGCGTCCCTCCTTCCACGGAGCCTCCGGCGGCGGAGCCCGCTGCGAGGGGGAGAAGAAGGGGATGGGGCCGAGGTCGTCGCGGTGCTCGGGGAAGAGGCAGACGAGCTGGCGTACCCGTTGCGCTCCCGCCAGCGGCCCCTCCTCCGATGGGCGGCCTCATCGGGGACCAACCCTACGGGTTCTTCATCAGGCTGCATAAGCCTGTGTGCAGTCGCCTCCGGCTTCCGACTCCATTCGCTCAGGTGATGGAGGAGGAGGCCCCGCGGGCCTTGAGGCTTCATATGAGGGACTACGGGAACGGCAGCATGTGGGCTGACGTCGAGTTTCCCTACCCTCACGTCATGTATCTGCGTCAGGGGTAGAAGACCTTCGCACGTGCCCATAGCTTGACGGAGGGGCACGTTCTCTATTTTAAGTTAATGGAGAGCGGTCTGCTCGCTGTCAAGGTCTTTGGGAACTCCAGAATTCGCCTAGGGCACCGCGAGGAGAGCTCCACCGATGAAAGTTCCTCCTCGAGCGACAGTGGCGAGGAGGACAACGCCAACGATGACGACGACAGTGGGCGGGAGAACAATGACTCCAACTCCGGCTGAGCGCCAGTGGCCGCACCATCGTCTGGCCCGCTCCCTCCCCCGGCAACACGCCTTGCCGGGGGCCTCGTCCTGCTATCCCTGGCGATGGTGGTTGGCGGGCTTCCTAGTCAAGCTCTCCATCGCCCAGTTCCCCATGCCCGTCACCTAGTGCGGCCTGCCGTGCCTGGAGAGGAATGGGGCAAGAACGGGGATTACAGGACACTTATCTTTTTCTCAATTTGTAGGCACTTGCCCAATCTTAGCTTTCTAGGAAATGTACTCTACCGAGCCTATGTTTATGTTCTGTAATATCTATACTTGCATCAGCATAACAATGAAAAACATAAGCTTTCGCCAGGAACTCATGCACGTGTACACTCGTGCAGAGGCAAAATGCCACTTTAATGAAAAATAAATGAGTCTCCCCGGCAAGCTACCTTGCCGGCGCTCCTATGCCTGTCGTAGAATCACATCTACCGGGTTACAGGCGCATGGTTCAACCCCCTGCAAGACTTTTCTTTTGCCCATGGTAACCACAATTACCCCAACCGAAGCAGCGTTTGAGTCGGGGATGGGAGCACCCAAGTCTAGATAGAGTGGTGATGTTTTCTAATGCGCAAGTCACAAATTTCGAACATAAATGGGCAGGGGAGGAACTTTATCTAATTAAGTTGTTGATGGAGACGCCGCGCCAAGCAGTCTTCTCAACCTCTTGCCGGAGTGTTGTCATTGCGGCTGGAGGGAAGAGAGGATAGGGGTATGGAATCTTGGCGGTTTCCCAACACCTGTTAAAATCTAAGGTAGCATAATATCCTGGAAAAGTACGCATGCATACATACACATATATATGAACATGGAAACTAGCAGGAAACTGTACAAGCTAAAAACTATCTTGCTACGCGCCGGGTCTATGCCTGGCTTTGTACATAGGGTTATATGCCTTGCCGGCAAGGCTAGTACAAAATGGGGTTGCCAGAGCTCCCAACAACCGCGCCCTATGGATAAAACCTGTGAAAAGATGTTCGATGTTCCAGGAGTTGCTCACTGGAATGCCATCTCCGGTCTCCAGGTGGACTGCGCCGGGCCCGGTGACTCGTATTACCCGATAGGGGCCTTCCTACTTTGGTGTCAACTTGTTGGAATTCTTGGTGGACTGAACGCGCCGAAGAACAAAGTCGCCTTCCTCAAGGCTTCGGGCGTGAACCTTGCGGCTATGGTAGTGGCGCAAGGCTTGCTGGTAGCAAGCGGCTCGCACAGCAGCTCGAAGACGATCTTCCTCAAGGAGCATCTCATCATCTTGGCGCAACTGCTCTTGCTCAAGCTCATCATAAGAGAGCACTCGAGGTGACCCGTATATGAGTTCAGTGGGAGAACTGCTTCTGCCCTATAGACTAGGGCAAAGGGTGTCTGGACAGTGGCTCGATTTGGTGTTGTGCTGATTGACCAAAGAACCGCTGGCAACTCATCAATCCAGCGCCTTCCACACTTGCGCAGCTTGTCGAAAGTCCTTGTTTTGAGGCCTCGCAACACTTCAACATTTTCCCTTTCTACTTGTCCATTGCTCCTTGGATGAGCAACAGAAGCAAAACATACCTTGCTGCCAAGGTCTTGGATATACTGCATGAAGGTGCGACTTGTGAACTGTGTGCCGTTGTTAGTGATGACTTTGTTTGGCACACCAAAACGGCAGAGGAGTCCCTTAAAGAACTGGACGGCTGATTGTGTTGTCACCTTCCTCACTGGCTCTACTTGCGGCCACTTTGTGAACTTGTCAATCGCGACGTACAAGTACTCAAAGCCCCCGACAGCGCGGGGAAAGGGGCCCAGTATGTCGAGCCCCCAGACTGAAAAAGGCCAGGAGAGAGTGATTGTTTGAAGGGCTTGAGATGGTTGTTGAAGCTTCTTCAAATGAAACTGGCACGCTTCACACTTGGTTACTAGTGCCGTTGCATCCTGGAGGGCAGTGGGCCAGAAGAAACCTTGCCGGAACGCTTTGCCAGCAAGGGCTCTTGACCCTATGTGGGAGCCATATATGCCTCTGTGTATCTCTGCCAACAACTCCAGTCCGTCCTCGCGAGGAATACACTTCAGTTTCACGCCGTTCGGCCTTCTTCTATAAAAGGCATCATCCACGAACTGGTACATGCTGGACCGACGGGCTACTTTTTCTACTTCTTCCTGCTCCTCCTGGAGCTCTCCTGTTTGGAGGAAACCGACCGTATGCTGTGCCCATGCCGGAGCCTAGGGATTAACGGCAAGGACTAAAGGCATATCTTCTGTTGCTGGGGCAGCCGCCTCGACGGCAAGGGCCTGGGGCCCCGTCGGAAGCTACTGCTCCTTGGCAAGCTTGGGGTACCCAACTTCCTTGCTGGTGGCTCCTGGGAGCTCTGTGGGGAAGTACTTGCCGGGCCCCGCTTTCCTTCACTTGTTCTGCTCTGCTGACAGCTCGACAGATGGCTGAATTAATTGAAGCATAAAGGTACCTGGTTCCATAGGTAGCTTGAGGGCAGCGCACTTCGACAGGTCATCAGCAATGCTGTTCTCTGCTCGAGGAGCATGCTCTGCTTGTAGACCATCAAAGCACTCTTCCAACTTCCTCACTTCATCCACGTAAGCCTCCGTCAGCGGGCTCTGATAATCCTTGTTGACTTGCCTAACGACAAGTTGTGAGTCTCCTCTGATAATAAGCTTCTTGATCCCGAGGTCTGCCGCGATCCTAAGACCAACGAGCAACCCCTCGTATTCTGCGGTGTTGTTTGTCGACCTCTCCCGGGGAAGTGCATCTGGATCACGTATTTGATGCATTCTCCGGTGGGCGCGATGAGCAACATGCCGGCACCCGCACCTTGTAATGAGAAGGATCCATCGAAGTACCTAATCCAATGACTACTTGCCTCTTTGCCCGGAAGGGTAGTTTCTCGAACTTCTTCGTCGGGCGTGGATGTCCATTCTGCTATGAATTCTACCAAGGCTCTGCTCTTGATCATCGAGGTACTTTCAAACCTGAGCCCGAAGCTTGACATCTCCACTTCCCACTCCACAATCCTCCCTGTCGTGTCTGGATTGTGCAAAATCCGTTGCAACGGGAGGCGAGTGACGACAGTGATCTTCTGTGCTTGAAAATAATGGCACAGCTTTCTCGAGGCCATAAGGAGGCCAAAAAGAAACTTTTGCATCCCGGAGTACATTGACCTAGCCCCCTGCAAAAGGGAGCTGACAAAGTAGACTGGGTGCTGCACCACCTTCTTCTTCTGCTCTACCTCGCTTGCCTGCGCAGGTGCTGTCTTGCCGGGATCGGGTCCTGCCGGGGACTCTCCCTTGTCGGGATCGGAGCCCACTGGGTCCAGCTTTTCTCCTAAGGGCCTTCCCGCCGCTGTCACTTCTTCCTCAAGTTCTCTCTGCGCCACCAGCGCGGCACTGACCACTTGATTCGTCGCCGCCAAGTACAGTAGCAACGACTCTCCTGGCTTGGGTGCGACCAGTATTAGCGTAGAGAAGAGGTATCTCTTTAAATCTTGCAGTGCTGCCTCTGCCTGCGGGGTCCATTTCATTGGACTTTTCAAAATTTTTAAGAAGGGGAGGGCACGCTTGGCAGACTTAGAGATGAACCTACTAAGGGCGGCGACACAGCCGGCAAGCGACATCTTTGACCTGTCTTGGCGCCTCAATTTTCTCGATTGCTTTGATCTTGTCGGGATTGGCTTCGATCCCACGTTGAGACACAAAGAAACCAAGAAGCTTGCCGGAAGGAACGCCGAACACGCACTTTTCTGGGTTGAGCTTGAGGTTGGTCCTGTGCAAGTTTGCAAAAGTTTCTTCTAGGTCCAGCACGAGCGTAGCCTTATCTTTGGTTTTGACCACTATGTCGTCCATGTAAGCTTCCATATTTCTATGGAGTTGGGGCTCAAAACCAATTTGGACTGCCCGAGCGAATGTTGAACCAGCGCTCTTCAACCCGAAAGGCACCCGTACGAAATAGTACGTACCACATGGGGTGACGAACACGGTTTTCTCTTCATCTTCCTTCATCATGAAGATCTGATGATATACTAAATAAGCATCAAGGAACAACAGCAGGTCGCACCCAGCAGTGGAGTCCACTATCTGATCGATACGTGGCAATGGGAAAGGATCCTTAGTACATGCTTTAGATATCAGTATAGTCGATACATAGCCTCCACTTCCCATTTGCCTTACGTACTATGACCGGATTGGCCAACCATGTCGGGTGAACTCCCTTGACCAAACCTGCCGCCTCCAACTTCCTGAACTCCTCGACGATAAACTCTTGTTGCTCCAAATCTTGCTTTCTAACTTTTTGCTTGATGGGCCGTGCAAGAGGGAAGACAACAAGATGGTGCTCAATCACCTCCCTGGGAACGCCGGGGATGTCGGATGCTTGCCATGCAAACACGTCGACATTCGCCCGCAGGAAGGCGATGAGTGCATGTTCCTATTTACTGTCAAGGGTGGAGCTTATGACAAAAGCTCCGCCCGTGCAGTCCTCCTTGATGGACACCTTCTTGGTTTCTAGTGGGGCCGCCTTGGACTTTTTGTCCCTACCGGTAGAGCTCTCCGGTACGTCTCCGGCGGAAATACAACACTCCAAGGAGGCGCATTTGCCGGAGACGATACAAGAGCCCTTGCCGGAGCCAGGAGTCTTGTCGGCAGTGGAAGCCTTACTAGTCCTCTTCCCGATGGAAGGAGAAGGTGCCTTGGCGGCCAATGCTGCAACTGCCTCTTGATAGAGCTGATCGAAGCAGATGAGTGCGTCCTTCCTATCACAACTGACGGTGATGATGCTCATCGGGCTAGGCATCTTCAACTTGTGGTAGGCATAGTGCGACACCGCCATGAACTTGGCCAGCACGGGGCGGCCAAGGATCCTGTTGTATGGCAACGGAATCTCAGCGACATCAAAAATGATCCTCTCCATCCTGTAGTTGAGGTCGCCGCCATATGTAACTGGTAGCGTGACCTTTCCCTTGGGCTGACTTCTCCCCGAATTGATCCATTGGAACGTGCCTGTCTCTTCAAGGTCCTCATCGGGGATATGCAGCCTCTTGACCACATTGGGCGAGATCAAGTTAAGGCCGGCCCCACCATCAACTAACATCTTCGTCACCTTGAGGTTGCATATTGTTGGGGATACCAACAACGGCAAACACCCGACCACAGTGATGCGATCAGGGTGATCCTCAGCGTCGAAGATGATAGACGTGTGGGACCACCTCAACGGCTTCTGGGCATCGACCATCAGTTCCGTTGCATTAATCTCATGCACCCACTGTTTTAGTTGGCGGTGAGAAGAATGCAGTGAAGCACCTCCATCGACACAAATGACTTCTGTCACCTTCTGGAACTCATGCTCGGTGGATTCATCATCATCATCACGATCTTCATCCTCCTCTTTCTTGTCGCGGCCTCAGGCATGCCTCTCTTGCTGCTTTTCCTTGTTGCTACGTCCTCCTTGGCCGCCGTGCTTCTTGCCGGACCCTTCAACGCCTCCTTGGCCCTTCTCCTTGTCTCGTCTCTTGTACTCAGCCCTTTGCTTCTCCATCAGCAACTCCACTTGGCGGCAGTTCTAGAGATCATGGCCCTTGGCACGGTGAATCTTGCAGTACTGCTTGTCAGAGCCCTCTGACTTGCCGGCAGTCGCCAAGGCCCGGCAGGCATCGCACCCGGCAACCTCCTTGCCGGGGTCGTCGACCTTGGCCTTTTTGGCGGTGTCGGGGTCGCCAGGTTCCTCAACAGCAAGCACGATCTTGCCCTTGTGCTCCCTGTTACGCCGCCGGCCTTTCTTCGCTGGGGCGACAATGTCTTCGTCTTCTGAGTCACTTCCCACGTCAGCGTCTTCTCCGGGGGTACTTTGTTGCTTCCTCCTCTCAGGCACATCTGTCAGCCAGAACGTACAGCTCGACAACATCCACAACCTTGTTCATGGCCAACTCTTCACGCACCTTTCAATTGCGCACGTTTTGGTGGAACGCACTAATGACGGCGGCAGGATTAACGTTGGGGATGTTGTACTGTACGTGGCTAAACATCTATATGTACTTGTGCAAGGATTCACCATCTCTCTGAGGGATCACATGCAAGTCACTTGCCTGCCCAGGAGCCACGTGGCCTCCTGTGAAGGCACCAACAAACTCGTGGCATAGGTCAGACCATGAGGCAATGGAATCTATCTGCAAGTGCATCAACCATGACCTGACGTTGGGCTTAAGTGCTAACGGGAAATAGTTGGCGAGTATCTTGTCGTCTCGTGCTCCGGCGGCTTGCATCGCAATGGTGTAAACGCTCAAGAACTCAAACGGGTGAGTCTTGCCGTCGTACTTATCCGGGACTTCTGGTTTGAACGTGTGGGTGTTGGGCCACTGGAACTGCCGCAGCTCGCGGTGAATGCCGGACAAGTGATTGCATATGGCAAATCACTAGCATCCCCCGGCGCAGGCCCATACTCAATGGGCCCAGCACGCTTATCGGACTAGTGACATGCTTCCCGTCGCCACTCGATGGTAGTCCGGGCGTCCTCCTTGAGGCACTCTTGAAGAACTTGGCGCTGGTCACGGCGCGTCCGTGGGTCTGACGATGCTGTGGACACGTTGTCCCGGGCGTCGCCCCGACAGGCCGACCGTGGCGGAGGGGAGTGCATCGTGGTTGCGACGCCCTCGACCCTTCCACTACCTACACGCATCGGCTCGTCATTTCGGCATCGTGAGGGGCTCGCTCCCCGGTGGCCATCTCTGTTGGCATGTCCAATAAGGCTTTGGATGGCATCCCTCCACTCCTCTTGCTTCTCCAAGGCAGGAGGAAAGTCGAGGAGCATCTGCGCTCGCGACAGCGTTTCCGCTCGCGTGGGTGGCAGCGACAGGCGCGAGGAATGGGAGTAACTCGGACTTCTAACAATGTTAGAAGAAGTCCCATCTCGATTCCGCGGCCGTGTGCTCTTTTCGTCTGCACCATGATGTGCATGTCAGCCCTGCATGTCTTGAGAGTGATGCTGAGGGCTCTTGCCGTGGCGACGCCCGGGGTTCTCAACGTCGTGACGTGGTTCATCGTGCACGAGCTGAGAAGACTACGGCACGCGCGTTGGCGAGGTCGATCTTCCGCCCTTGGAGGTCCCCGTACCACCCGCAGGTGGCACAGCTCCACTCTTGGGCGCAGCGGCGCGCCGACCCCCGTCGCCGCTGCGGAGGACGCCGTCGGCCTGACTTCTTGTATTCGGATGGTGTGGACGATCTCGATCTCCTGCACCGCTGGCGCCCACCCTGTTGCCCGTCTGCGCGGGTGCACGCGGAGCGGCCCCGGACGGGCCGATCGCCACAGCCGTCTTCTCCTTCGAAGCCATGGCGACGAAAGAGATACTGCACTAAATACGGACCAGATTCTCACAACTAACACCCCCTACCTGGCCGCCAAAGATGTCGGGGAAACACCTATGGGGTCACAAGGATCCCTTCTACGTTCGGCGGGGGGTTAGTTGCACGAAGAGCAGGTCGAGTCGTTAGCACATAAAGGATTTTTATCTAGGTTTGGGCCGCGAGGATGCCTAATACCCTGGTGCTGCTTTATCTGGTTATATGAGTGTTCTTGAGCTCTTGAACTAGCTATGATGCAAGCTTTGTCCAAAAGTCCGAATCCCCTCTTTGTGTGCCTTGGGCCTCCTTTCATACGCAAAGGGGTTACCACAGTGGCACACATGAGGTGGCAAGCTACAACGATACAAGCTTATCGCCCGATCAACATAAGACAAGCGCATTTAATGCGATGCCTACGTGTCCTCTCGCTTTATTGGGGACAGCAACAGAGGCCATCCCGTCCTTCGCCGCTTCCCCTCGCTTTGCCACGCATCTGGGCCGACGAGGCATGCAGCGCCATGATGGCCAACCAGCTGCTGTGTTGGCAAAGTGGTATTGTTCCACGAAGATCTGCATGCCGCCACACAGGCGTCTGCTTCGCTGGCATGCTCATTGTCGTGTTGTTGTGGTGGTGAGGTGGCGGGACCCTGCCGAGCGCGGGCTTGGCCGCGGCCCAGCGATTATCCCCAGCAAGGCTTGCCGGGGGCCTTGAAGTTGTCCCCGGCAAGGGTCTTGCTGGAGGTCCTCGTCATTTGATCCCACGTGGACTCGTGGGTTGTCGATCTTCATGAGGAGCCGCATGCTACCAGGCATGTGCTCTTCAGATCTTGGTCTTGAACATTGTCGATGGTGTCAGAGCTCTCAACCCCAAGGGTAGTGTCCTTGCTGGCTTCTTCATAAACTGCCCCAGCAAGGGACTTGCCAGGAGGGGGCATGCAGGCCGCCTCAGGAAGGCTTCTTGCCGGGCATGGTCCTACTTGCCCCTTGCTGCTTGCTACTCTGAGCATTTGTCTTGATGCTTTCTGTACCTGTCTTGCTTTCTGCTGTCTTCCTCTGCCACGCCATGCCCTGCTGTAGGGATGGTTGTGACCGTCCGTGCACAAGTAAGGGGTACAGAAGTACCCACACTTTTGTACACCGACACTCTCCCTCAACCCTCTGCTGGATCAAGAGTCCGAGGGACGTCATCGAGCTGAACGTGTGCAGAACTTGGAGGTGCCATACATTCGGTGCTTGATCGTTTGGATCGCGAAGACGTTCGACTACATCAACCACATTAAGCTAACACTTCCGCTTTCGGTCTACGAGGGTACATGGAAACACTCTCTCCTCTCGTTGCTATGAATCTCCTAGATAGATCTTGCATGATCGTAGGATTTTTTTTGAAATTGCATGCTACGTTCCCAACACAGGGCATTTCCAGAATACCTGCAAGTTCAAGCCACTCTACGAGGTTTGCACCTAGGAAGCTGCGGCTTCCACCCAATGCCCCTCCCGTGGCAAGCCCCTTCTGCTCCAGACCATGGGTCATGCCATTCCAGGGGAGGGTTCTTCTTCCTTCAGTTTGCCAAAGACATGGATGAAAGCCAGCAGAGCTTGTTCAAGGTCAACACCGCTATTCTATCTACGGCCCCGGGCTTGCTCTCGAAGGAGCTCCTTGAGGTGGAGCCACACTTGTTCGAGGGCGCCTAGGACTGGCAGGTGGCTCGGATTAACGCCGACAACTTCTCGGTGGTGTTCCCAGATCCCTCCATGTTGCGGATTGCCACACGCAGCAGCAAGTTGTTCCTCTCCATCAACAACATCACTGTGCTCATCCGCGATGCCGTCCTGGACGCGCCCAAGGGGAGACCATGCCAGAGGTGTGGGTCAAGCTGTGGGGAGTGCCACCCAAGAACTGCAGGGTGGACTAGCTAATGGCGGTGACCACGATGCTGGGCTAGCCCCTCGTGGTATACGAGCCGTCCTTGATCCACTCGGGCCCGGTCCGCATGCGTTTCGCATGCCGCAGTCCTGCTAAGATGAGGGGCTCGGTGCAGATCTAGTTCAATGCAAGGTCCTGTGCAACTATGACAAGGACAAGCATCAGGACAAGGAGAAAGATAAGGAGCAATATGCAAGCATGGACGATGACTCCATCGACACTGTGATATGTCCATTTTGCATCATGCTATTATTTTGATATTTATTGCATTATGGGCTGTTATTACACATTATATCACAATACTTATGCCTTTTCTCTCTTATTTTATAAGGTTTACATGAAGAGGGAGAATGCCGACAACTGGAATTCTGGACTTGACAAGGAGCAAATATTAGAGACCTTTTTTGCACAACTCCAAAAGCCCTGAAACTTCACGGAGATCAGTTTTGGAATATATAAAAAATATTGGGCGAAGAAAGCACCAGAGGGCGGCCACCAGCCAGCCACTAGGGTGGAGGGTGCGGCCTACCCCCTAGGCGCGCCCCCGACCTTGTGGGCCCCCTGGTAGGCCTCTGACGTCCATCCTATGCTATATGGTGTCTTTTACCCTAGGAAAAAATAAGAAGGAAGCTTTCGGGACAGAACACCGCCGTCTCAAGGCGGAACCTGGGAAGAACCAATCTAGGGCTCCGGCAGAGCTGTTCTGCCCGAGACACATCCCTCCAGGAGGGAGAAATCATCACCATCGTCATCACCATCGATCCTCTCATTGAGAGGGGGTCAATCTCCATCAACATCTTCATCAGCACCATCTCCTCTGAAACCCTAGTTCATCCCTTGTCTCTGATGTTTGTCTCAAAACCTCAGATTGGTACCTGTGGGTTGCTAGTAGTGTTGATTACTCCTTGTAGTTGATGCTAGTTGGTTTATTTGGTGGAAGATCATATGTTCAGATCCTTAACAATATTCAATACCCCTCTGATCTCGAACATGAACATGCTTTGTGAGTAGTTACGTTTGTTCCCGAGGACATGGGAGAAGTCTTGTTATAAGTAATCATGTGAATTTGGTATTCGTTTGATATTTTGATGAGATGTATGTTGTCTCTCCTATATATAGTGGTGTTATGTGAATGTCGACTACATGACACTTTACCATTATTTGGGCCTGGGGAAGGCATTGGGAAGTAATTAGTAGATGATGGGTTGCTAGAGTGGGAGAAGCTTAAACCTTAGTTTATGCATTGCTTCGTAAGGGGCTGTTTTGGATCCATATGTTTCATGCTATGGTTAGGTTTACCTTAATACTTCTTTTGTAGTTGCGGATGCTTGCGAGAGTGGTTAATAATAAGTGGGAGTCTTGTCCAAGTAAGGACAACAACCAAGCACCGGTCCAACCACATATCAAATTATCAAAAGTAACAAGCGCGAACCATATGAGCATGATGAAAACTAACTTGACAATAATTCCCATGTGTCCTCGGGAGCTCTTTGCTTTATATAAGAGATCGTCCAGGCTTGTCCTTTGCTACAAAAAGGATTGGGCCACCTTGATGCACCTTGTTTACTTTTATTACGTGTTACCTGTTATGAATTACCTTATTACAAAACTACCTATTACCGATAATTTCAGTGCTTGTAGAGAATACCTTGCTGAAAACCACTTGTCATTTCCTTCTGCTCCTCATTGGGTTCGACACTCTTAATTATTGAAAGGACTACGATAGATCCCCTATACTTGTGGGTCATCAAGACTCTTTTTTGGTGCCATTGCCTGGGAGTGAATCGCCTTTGGTAAGTGGAAATTGGTAAGGAAACACTTATATAGTGTGCTGAAATTTACTGTCAGTTGTCACTATGGAAAATCATCCTTTGAGTGGCTTGTTAGGGGTATGTTCATTCCGACCAGTAGAGAAAAGAGTTGCTCCTCAACCTACTGAAAATGTTTATTATAAAATTCCTTCAAGTATGATAGAGAAACTGCTAGCTAATCCTTATGCAGGAGATGGAACATTACATCCCGATATGCACCTAATCTATGTGGATGAAGTTTGTGGATTATTTAAGCTTGCAGGTATGCCCGAGGATGTTGTCAAGAAGAAGGTCTTCCCTTTATCTTTAAAGGGAAAGGCATTGACATCGTATAGGCTACTGGATGATATTGGAGCATGGAACTACAACCGATTGGAATTGGAATTTCATCAGAAGTTTTATCCTATGCATCTGGTTCATCATGATTGGAATTATATATATAATTTTTGGCCTCCTGAAGGAGAAAGTATCGCTCAAGCTTGGGGGAGGCTTAAGTCAATGTTATATTAATGCCCCAATCATGAGCTATCAAGAGAAATTATTATTCAAAATTTTTATGCTCGACTTCCTCATAATGATCGATCCATGCTCGATTCTTCTTGTACTGGTTCCTATATGAAGGAGGATATTGAATTCAAATGGAATTTATTGGAAAGAATTAAACACAACTCTGAATATTGGGAGCTCGATGAAGGTAAAGAGTCAGGTATAAACCATAAGTTTGATTGTGTTAAATCCTTTATGGATACCGATGCTTTTCTTGATTTTAGCACTAAATATGGACTTGACTCTGAGATGTTAGCTTCCTTCTGTGAATATTTTGCTACTCATGTTGATCTCCCTAAGGAGAAGTGGTTTAAATATCATCCTCCCATTTAAGTTAAAGTAGTTGAACCCATTAAAGTTGAAGAAGAAACAATTACTTATAATGTTGATCCTATTGTTCGTACTGCTTATATTGAGAAACCACCTTTTCCTGTTAGAATAAAGGATCATGCTAAAGCCTCAACTGTGGTTAACAAAAGTAATATTAGATACCTACACCCCCTGAGCAAATTAAAGTTGAATCAAGTATTGCTATGGTTAAATATCTCTTGGTTGATAATATTGATGGGCATGTTATTTATTTCTACAATGGAGCTGCTAGAATTGCTAAACCTGGTACTAAGGACAAACATAGACCTGTTATTGGCATGCCTGTTGTTTCTGTTAAAATAGGAGATCATTGTTATCATGGCTTATGCGATATGAGTGCTAGTGTGAGTGCAATTCCTTATACCTATTCCACCTGCTGAAATAGAAGATATTGATGTTACTATTAAGCTTGCTAATAGAGATACTATTTCACCAATTTGGATTGTTAGAGATGTTGAAGTTTTGTGTGGGAAGATAAAATATCCTGCTGATTTTCTTGTTCTTGCTTCCCCACAAGATAATTTTTGTCCCATTATATTTGGTAGACTCTTCCTGAATACTGTTAATGCTAGGATAGACTGCGAGAAAGATATTATTACTATTGGGTTAGGAGATATGTCTCATGATTTTAATTTCTCTAAATTTCGTAGACAACCCCATGATAAAGAATTTCCTAGTAAGGATGAAATTATTGGTCTTGCTTCTATTGCTGTGCCTCCTCATGATCCTTTAGAACAATATTTGCTAGACCATGAAAATGAGTTGTCAATGAATGAAAGAAGGGAAATAGATGACATATTCTTTAAACAAGGACCTATTTTGAAACACAATTTGCCTGTTGAAATCCTCGAGGATCCACCTCCCCCCAAGGGTGATCCTGTGTTTGAGCTTAAACAATTACCTGGCACTTTGGAATATGCTTATCTTGATGAAAAGAAGATATATCTTGTTATTATTAGTGCTAATCTTTCAGAGCATGAAGAAAAGAAATTATTGAAAACTTTGAAGAAGCATCGTGCTGCTATTGGATATACTCTTGATGATCTTAAGGGCATTAGTCCCACTTTATGTCAGCACAAAATAAAATTGGAGAAAGATGCTAAACCGGTTATTGATCACCAACGACGGTTAAATCTAGGATGAAAGAAGTGGTAAGAAATGAAATACTAAAGCTTTTAGAGGTAGGTATAATTTATCCTATTGCCGATAGTTAATGGATAAGCACTGTTCATTGTGTCCCTAAGAAGGGAGGTATTACTGTTGTTCCTAATGATAAAAATGAGTTGATTCCACAAAGAATTATTACAGGTTATAGAATGGTAATTGATTTTCGCAAATTGAATAAAGCTACTAGAAAAGATCATTACCCCCTACCTTTTTATCGATCAAATGCTAGAAAGACTATCCAAACATACTCATTTTTGCTTTCTAGATGGTTATTCTAGTTTTTCTCAAATACCTGTGTCAAAAGAAGATCAAGAGAAAACCACTTTTACCTGCCCTTTCGGTACCTTTGCTTATAGACGTATGCCTTTTGGCCTATGTAATGCACCTGCTACCTTACAAAGATGCATGACTGCTATATTCTCTTATTTTTGTGAAAAGATTGTTGAGGTTTTTATGGATGATTTCTCCATTTACGGAACTTCTTTTGATGATTGCTTAAGCAACCTTGATCGAGTTTTGCAGAGATGTGAAGAAACTAACCTCGTCTTGAATTGGGAAAAATGCCACTTTATGGTTAATGAAGGTATTGTCTTGGGGCATAAACTTTCTGAAAGAGGTATTGAGGTTGATAAAGCTAAGGTAGATGCTATTGAAAAGATGTCGTGTCCTAAAGATATCAAAGGTATAAGAAGCTTCCTTGGTCATGCTGGTTTATATAGGAGGTTTATTAAAGACTTCTCTAAAATTTCTAGGCCTCTCACTAGTCTCTTGCAAAAAGATGTTCCTTTTGTTGTTGATGATGATTGTGTAGAAGCATTCGAAATACTTAAGAAAGCCTTGATTTCTGCTCCTATTGTTCAGCCACCTGATTGGAATTTACCCTTTGAAATTATGTGTGATGGTAGTGATTATGCTGTTGGTGCTGTTCTAGGACAAAGAGTTGATAAGAAGTTGAATGTTATTCATTATGCTAGTAAAACTCTAGACAGTGCCCAGAGAAATTATGCTACTACTGAAAAGGAATTTTTAGCAGTTTTATTTGCTTGTGATAAGTTCAGATCTTACATTGTTGATTCTGAAGTAACTGTTCACACAGATCATGTTACTATTAAATATCTCATGGATAAGAAAGATGCTAAACCTAGACTTATTAGATGGGTTCTCTTGCTACAAGAATTTGATTTACATATTATTGATAGAAAGGGAGCTAAGAACCCCATTGCAGACAACTTGTCTAGGTTAGAAAATGTTCTTGATGACCCACTACCTATTGATGATAGCTTTCCTGATGAGCAATTAAATGTCATAAATGCTTCTCTTAATACTCCATGGTATGCTGATTATGCTAATTATATCGTTGCTAAATTTATACCACCCAGTTTCACATACTAGCAAAAGAAAAAAAATTCTATGATTTAAGACATTACTTTTGGGATGATCCACAACTTTATAAAGAAGGAGTAGATGGTGTTATTAGATGTTGTGTACCTGAGCATGAACAGGAACAGATCCTACGCAAGTGCCACTCCGATTCTTATGGAAGACACCACGCGGGAGACAGAACTGCACATAAGGTATTGCAATCCGGCTTTTATTGGCCTACTCCCTTCAAGGATGCTCGTAAGTTTGTCCTGTCTTGTGATCAATGCCAAAGGATTGGTAATATCAGTAGACGTGAGGAAATGCCTATGGACTATTCACTTGTTATTGAACCATTTGATGTTTGGGGCTTTGATTATATGGGACCTTTTCCTACGTCTATCGGGTATACACATATTTTAGTTGCTGTTGATTACGTTACTAAGTGGGTAGAAGCTATTCCAACTAGTAATGCTGATCATAACACCTCTATTAAGATGCTTAAAGAAGTTATTTTTCTGAGGTTTGGAGTCCCTAGATATTTAATGACTGATGGTGGTTCACATTTTATTCATGGTGCTTTCCGTAAAATGCTTGCTAAATATGATGTTAACCATAGAATTGCATCTCCATACCATCCTCAGTCTAGTGGTCAAGTAGAATTGAGTAATAGAGAGATCAAATTAATTCTGCAAAAGACTGTTAATAGATCTAGAAAGAATTAGTCTAAGAAACTTCATGATGCATTGTGGGCTTATAGAACTGCATATAAGAATCCTATGGGTATGATTCCTTATAAAATGGTTTATGGAAAAGCATGTCATTTACCTGTCGAACTAGAACATAAGGCATATTGGGATATTAAAGAGCTCAATTATGATATCAAACTTGCCGATGAGAAGAGGTTATTTAACATTAGCTCACTTGATGAATGGAGAACCTAAGCCTATGAAAATGCCAAGTTATTCAAAGAAAAAGTTAAAAGATCGCATGATAAAAGGATACAAAAGCGTGAGTTTAATGTAGGTGATCACATTTTGCTATATAGCTCTCGTTTAAGATTTTTTGCAGGGAAGCTTCTCTCTAAATGGGAAGGCCCTTACATCATCGAGGAGGTCTATCGTTCCAGTGCCATAAAAATCAACAATGTTGATGGCACAAACCGGAAGGTGGTAAACGGTCAAGGTACTCCCATAAATGTTGAAACCAATATAATTGACACCATGACACCGAAGGAGTACATAAGGGACACTTTCCAGAACGTTTCAGACTCCGAAAAGGAATAGGTATGTGGTACGGCAAGTAAACCGATTCCAAAACATTTCCAATGATAATTTTTCTCCGTTTTGGAATATTTAAATAATTAGGAAAATTAAAAGTAGTCCGAAAGAGACACGAGGCCACCACAAGGGTGGAGGGTGCGCCCCCCGACCTTGTGGCCACCTCGTGTGCCTTCCAGACTCCGTTTTCTTGCACGATACTCATTATGGTTGGTAAAAAATCATTATATAATCTTCCGAAAGTTTTGACCACAGTACCACGACAAAATCTCCTGTTTTTGTTTCGAGCTATTTTTCTTATAGATCTAGAACACCATGACGTCTCCAAGCTCCCCCAAGGACAAGTTTTTGAGAAGATAATCAACCCCTACCTTGCGGAAGTGCTGCGACACCCTCAAGCCATTGAGATGTGTGAGGGGATGCTGCACATCCGCGATGTTGAGGGGCCGAAGAAGACCGGAAGCATGGAGACAAGACTCGAAGCAATGGAGCAGCAAGTTTTCAAGTGTCAAGGGATGTTGGAACGTGGACTCAACGCCAACCACATGATGATCACGGAGTTCACAAACAAGCACAAGCTGGACCCCAAGAGCATTGAGGAGGCCATCTTCAGGCTTCATGAGAAATCGAGCATCTCCAAGCCTAGATCTATGACCTGCAAAACCAAAACTATGAGCATGAATATAAATTCAAGAGGATGAGTTTGGCTGTAGATTCGAGGATCCCGGAGACCCGCTCATCCTTCTATGATGGTGAGCCTATGCCTTGGAAGATGGACGACAAGCCTACTTCATCAACAACTCCGCCATCACCACCTTCGAAGAAAGAGATCTAAACACATGGGTATGGGCACTCCCATTGGCAACTGCCAAGCTTGGGGGAGGTGCCCCGCTATCGTATCACCATCACACCTTTATCTTTATCGTTTTTCTTAGTTCGATCCTTTTGGTTATATCTTGATCTAGTAGAACAAAGATTTTAGTGTGATCTAGTTTTGAGCTTTGCTTTATGTTCCCTATCTATGTAATCGAGTCTATGCGTTATATAATGAACAGTAGTTCCAAGTTGAGGGATTTGCTTTCTTGCTATGATCTTGAGGGAATTAAAAAGAAAGAAATAAAAAGAAATAAAGAGATCATATATTGATCTTACGGGGAGTAATGACTTCACATATAAAGAGTATGATGAATAAAAGTTGTTGAGAGTTGACAAATATAGTTTTTGTTATTGTTGCAATTAATAGGAAGTAATAAAGAAAGAGAGGTTTTCACATATAAATATACTATCTTTGACACCTATTATAATTATGATCACTCATTAAAATATGACATGCTAAAGAGGTTGATGTTGGGCAAGGAAGACAACATAATAGGTTATGTTTCCTTATATCCGAATAGAAGTTATATTGTCACGGATTATCCAACATGTTGAGCTTGATTTCCCCTCTCATTGTAACGCCCCGAGGCCGATGTGCCAGGTGTCTTCCAGTTATTCGCCGTTGTTGCCATGTCATTCAATTGCGTGTTGCATCTTGCCATGTCATCATGTGCATTTCATCTGCATGTTTTTCAAAACTTGCATCCGTTTGGGTTCCCCCGGTTCTCTCCGTCCTGAGCCCAACCACACTCGCATGTGCCCGTGGCACCTCCCAGTTCTTGTTTTGTGAGCCACCGAAAAACATTCTTGGAATGGGCCGAGATTTGCCGAGTGGCCTTGGTATATCACCGGTAGATCGCCCGTCAAATTTCGTTCCATTTGGAGGTCGTTTGATGCCCCAATGGTTAACCGGGTAGCCGCAAAAGCCCCTATCTCTTTGCAGCCCAACACCCCTCCAAACAGCCCACTAACCCATCTAAACCCCCTCCATGCTCTCCGTCGTTGGATCACGATTGTGTGGGCGAAAACCGCACCTCATTTGGACTCTCCTAGCTCCCTCTACCTATATATATGCCTCCCCCCCAAAATTCTCGCAGTCCAAACCCTAGCTCCATCCTCCTCACGCCGCCAGACACATCCAATCCCGCCGCCAGACATGTCCGCCGCCGCCCCCGTCCGATAGGACACCGCCACATCAGCCCCCGTTCCTCCTCTCTCTCCTCCAGCGCCACCGCAGCCGACCCAGGCCCGGGGTGAGCCCGCGGAGCCCATCGGGGCCCGACCCCGAGCCCGGCCCGCCCGTCGTCTCTGCCGCCGTGTTCTCGCCGGAGTGCACCGCCGCCGCCCCGCTAGCACGCTTCCGGCCACCTCGCCGCCACCGGATGTCCACCAACCGCCGCCTCTATGTCGCCCGCGCACCACCGTCTTCGCCCGTGCCGCCCAGCGCCTCCCCGCGCCGCCGCACTGACCCCGCTTGCCTCTCGCGCCTCACCGCCGTTTGCCCCGCGTAGCTGCCGGCCGCCGCCCTGCTGGAGCGCCCAGCTCGTCGCCGCCTGGATTCGGCCGAGGCGCCGCTGGATCCGCCCGTCCCTGAGCGCCTCCGCCCGCCTCGTCGCCGGCAGCCCCCGCGCTACCCCGCCGACCTCGCCGGCGGCCCGGATCCATGTCGCCCCGCCGCCTTCTCATCACCGCCGGCTGGATCCGCCAGATCCGGCCCGATCTGGACGCCTCCGTCCCGGATCCCTTCGTCCCTCCAACCAAACGACGTTATGCACCACTCCGCCCCGCTGGACCTCTCCGTCCCGATTCGCCCGATGGTATAATTTTTGGCCAAGTCCCCAGGATTTTTATCATATGTGTGCATCTTGCCATGACCTTATCTCCATGCTCGTAGCCCCAATATTTGCATATGATATGTCAAAATGTTCATCTCAGAGTGCTTTTCATGATGGAGTAGTTTGCATGCATGTTCCTATTCATATTGATGACTTAATATTTGTTGCAAAACTGCTAAGTGATATAAACTACTGGAATCTCCTGATTGTTAACATCATGTATACATCTTGTGAGTGCCATTACTTCGTCTCTGTTGATACTATGATGATTATCTTGATATGCACATGTTCTGCTCTTCATGCTCTACATGTTGGTGTGATTTTAATTCATATTAGGGTGTATCTTGATATCTTAATCTCTGTTGCAAAAGTGCATGCTGTTGTTAACTGCTAGAAACTGCTGTAACTTGCCTATTTGTCATTTTTATATGTTTTTGTGTGATTTTATTTTGAGCATAATGTCTACATGTTTTAGGGGAATAATCATGCCATATTGAAAGGGGTGATATCCATGTATTTTGATATGCCCTTTAGTGCGTGCATCAAGCTTGTGAAGTGGGATACTTGTTGTTAACTTTCCATCAATGCTGAAACTGCTATATCATGTTGCCATGTTAGCTTGATGCTACCTATTAATCCATGCATAACCTGGAGATTCTTAGTTGACATGTTTTGTTGTATATGTTATTATATATTATTCCATGCCTTTTGATACCCTATATATATCCTGTAGCATATGTTTTCATTGCCATGAACAACCTATATGTTGTTCCAGATTTCTGTTAACTTCATGATGCCTTGTTGTGAGCTTAATATTATTTGATACATGCCTATTCTGGAGATGCTCTAATTACATGTTTTCAAGTATATTATGAGTGATTGGCCGAGATGCCAAGTTTATTAATTTTGGAGATCATATGCCTCTGTTTCATGCTTGCAAACATGCTATCATAATGTTGCTGTTTACACTTGCTGAAACTGTTTCAACATTCAATCTTGTCTTGTTGGTAACTACAAATGCATGAGTCATATGTATATGATTCCAGGATGTTATTTGCTCTTTGTTATGTGTGATTTGATTCCATTCCCTTGGTTGCTATGTTAACTTGCTGTAGCTTGTCTCTTTATTTCTCTCAAGTTGCCATCATATTAACTTTGCTCATATATATGTCCGTGTGTTATAAAGTTGCATTTTGCATTGATCATACTGGTTTAATCTTGATTCCTATGAACCTGAACCTTCATGATATTTGAAGTATGCTATCTGTACATGAAGTGCATGTCAAGTTTGTGCTCATATGATTCCTGTAGCATGTGGTTTTGATGTTTGCAAAGTGCCTACTTGCTGTTTTGGGCAGATTGTTATTATGTCTTGTTTGGAGAGTATGTGTTGCACCGTTGCTCCGTTTTGAGCATGCTCTATATGAAACTTGCTTGATTTTGCATGTAGTTTCATATTATCAAGTTGCATCCTGTTTTGAATGTGTTTTCTTGATGTTTGAATGTATTTTGCATCAATACCATGTTTGTCTTGTTTTGCTCATATCTTCTAGGCCGTAGCTCCGAACTAAATGATCTTTATATGTAACTTGACTAGAATTTCGTGTAGATCATCGTGGTGCATCTTAAATTTCTTTTTAACTACTTGAACATGAGGTTTATTCAGATCTGGACTAATTTTGAAATTTGCATATGAGGACTTACCGGATTTGTTATATGTTGTTTCCGGCCTCATTTAAACTTGCTTTGATCTGTTGCTTTTGTATGCATCATCTCTTGCCATGAGTAGCATAATATAGCCTTGTCATGCATCATACCTTGGTTGAGAATCATGTCATGTCGATGTGTTGTGTGTTTACCATGTTGTTTGCTTCTTTCTGGTTGTGCTTCTTCTAGATAGTTCCTGTTTCGTTGCGATCATGAGGATTCGTTCGACTACGCTTGGTTCGTCTTTGTCCGTTCGTCTTATTCATGGACTCGTTCTTCTTCCTAGCAGGATTTCAGGTAAGATGACCGATACTTTGGATCTCACTACTATCAGTGCTATGCTAGTTGCTTCGTTCTATCGCTATGCTGCTCTACCTATCACTTGTTTATCAAGCCTCCGAAATTGCCATATAAGGCTCTAACCTTTTCACCCTTCCTAGCAAACCTTTGTTTGTCTATGTAACCTCTTTTGCTCAGCCCCTCTTATAGCATTGTTAGTTGAAGTTGAAGTTGAAGATTGCTCCATGTTGGAACAGGATTATGTTGGGATATCACAATATCTCTTATTTAATTAATGCATCTATATACTTGGTAAAGGGTGGAAGGCTCAACCTTATGCCTGGTGTTTTGTTCCACTCTTGCCGCCCTAGTTTCCGTCATACCGGTGTTATGTTCCTTGATTTTGCGTTCCTTACGCGAGTGGGTTTATGGGAACCCCTTGACAGTTCGCTTTGAATAAAACTCCTCCAGCAAGGCCCAACCTTGGTTTTACATTTGCCTAGCAACCTACTAACTTTCCCTTGGGCAGGCCAACCCAAGGGTCATCTTTATTTTAACCCCCCGGGCCAGTGGTTCTCTAAGTGTTGGTCCGAACCGAGTAGACTGCGGGGCCACCTCGGGGAAACTTGAGGTCTAGTTTTATTTGTAGGATGTCTCATCCGGTGTGCCCTGAGAACGAGATATGTGCAGCTCCTATCGGGATTTGTCAGCACATTTGGGCGGTCTTGCTGGTCTTGTTTTACCATTGTCAAAATGTCTTGTAACCGGGATTCCGAGACTGATCGGGTCTTCCCGGGAGAAGGAATATCCTTCGTTGGTCGTGACAGCTTATAATGGGCTAAGTTGGGACACTCCTGCAGGGTTCAAACTTTCGAGAGTCGTGCCCGCGGTTATGTGGCAGATGGGAATTTGTTAATATCCGGTTGTAGATAACTTGACACTTGCCTTAACTAAAACGCATCAACCGCGTGTGTAGCCGTGATGGTCTCTTCTCGGCGGAGTCCGGGAAGTGAACATGGTTTGGGTTATGTTTGGACGTAAGTAGTTTCAGGATAACTTCTTGATCATTACTAGTTTGCGACCGTTTGAGTAGCTTCTCATCTTATTCTTGTATTCGTAAGTTAGCCACCATATCATGCTTAGTCGCTGCTGCAACCTCCCCACTTATCCTTTCCATACCCATTAAGCTTTGCTAGTCTTGATACCCATGGTAATGGTATTGGTGAGTCCTCATGGCTCACAGATTACTACAACAACAATTGCAGTTACAGGTAATGCAATGATCATGACGCGAGAGCGATGCTTGCTTGCTTTGAGTTCTTCTTCTGCTTCTTCTTCGATCAGGAGATAGGTTCCAGGTCGGCAGCCTGGGCTAGCAGGGTGGATGTCGTTTGAGTTTTTGTTTGTGTTTCATACATAATCGGATGTTGCCCTTATGTATGATGTTGTTGTATTTGTGTGTCATTGTATGCCTCTTGTAGTTATCCCCAACTATTATTTAATGGTACAATGTAATGATATCCACCTTGCAAAAGCGTCTCCAATATGCGCTTCTATCCTTGGTGGGACCTTCGAGTTCCTTTAGGATAGGGTCACATATTGGGCGTGACTAGTTGGTATCAGAGCCTCTACCAACCATAGGAGCCCCCTTGATTGTTCGTAGTTTGGCCGTTGTCGAGTCTAGAAGAAAACTGTTTTTGGAGTCTAGTTATATCGGAGAGTAGGAATTCTTTTTACTCCTCTGCCCCTTCATCGCTTTGGTGAGGAATCTTGACACGGATGTTTTGACTTACTCCTCTTCCCCTTGAAACTTTCTTTAGGACCACACAGTTGGTTTTTCGATCGTTGGTTCTCAGCTCTTTTCATCTGGTGCATTTCTCGTCTAGTTGACTTGAGCCTCTTCACCTTTGCCAAGTTCAATCCTCAGTTGTTTTCTTTTCCCACCCGCCCATCCTTTTTTTCTCAGATCCGGAGTCCCTAATCGATTATCCTTCCTACTCGTGCGAAGTATTTGCATTCTTTCCTCAACCATTTCAACCGGTGTCTTCTCTTCAAGCTATTCGTCGATTCTCCCTTCGAAGTTGCCTTTGTTTTTCCCTCCCTCCCACCCTCTTCTTCCCAGATCCTGAGCCTCTTTCGAGCATCAATTTCATTCGTGCGGAGCCTCTTTAGTCTTTCGTCAATTGTTTCAACAGGTGCTTTCTTGTCTAGTTCGTCATTCTTCATCTCTTTCTTTCCGGTGGACTCAATGCAAGTATTCGGTGTTGATCATATTCTTTTCCTCGGCTCAAATGTTTTTCCCCTTGCTCGTTCGCCTCTCACCATTTGATCATTTCAGAGTTCAGAAGACATCTCAGGAGATTCGTCCGTGTTCCAATTAATTCGAGGTTGTCACCTCATTCAAATATTTCAATTGTTTCGGTGCATCATCTACCTCTTCAACAATCCTTTTTCAACGGTGTTTTCTTTTAGTGGGCCCTAACCCATAGGTCTTTTCCCAGGATCTTACCTAACTCTTCTAATTATTCCGGAGCCATTCCTATTTCTTTTCAAAGTGTGACGTAAGAATGGATTCCATCAGTCACATGCCTTCTCCAAGATCGATTTCAAATCATTTCATTGTTGGCTCAACCTCTTTGCTTCCCATTCTCCCGGAGTATCTAAACAATTTTTGGTGGTGTTTCTCATCGTGATTTGAAGATTGAAAAAGAGTTTTTCCTCTAAATCTTGTCCATTATCTCAAAGATTCGTGGTTCTAGCTTCTTCTTATCCTCTCAAATTATTCTGCTTGTCAGAAATTCCTTTTCTTACCCATCCGGAGTATTTCAGGAGTTGATTTCTATTTCGTTTCACCGGAGGCCATCATTCCAGCTATCATTATCCAATTATCCTGGTGCATCTGTCTAGTATTCTTTAATCAGCTCGTTATCTCTTCATTCTTTTGCATCTAAATCCCCTCAAGCATATTTGTTCCCCTAATTCTTCTCGGTGATTCATTATCTTTCATCAGTCATTTTCCAATTCTTACGGTGGTTCCTTCAGATTCCTTTTCCTTTGTTATCATATCAATTCATTCGTTCTTTCCAATCCTACTGGTGGTTCATTGAAGATCGTCCTCAAGGTTGCGCCATTTTCCCGTTAATCCTTTTCAACAAGAATATGTAGTATGCAAAATCCGTTGCTTGTCACCAATTTAATTTGGTGAGGATAAGCATAAAGTAATTCTTGTTCTTATTTCATCGTCGTCAAGTAATCCCTTCCTTTGGAGTTTGTTTTTGATGAATAAATTCTAGTTCCAAGTGTTTTCATCTTTTCTGTTCCGAAGTTCAAATTCCCTCGGCCATTTCGTCGGAACTTCCATCTAAATCACCGCCAGTCTTGAATCATATTATTTTCATCATTCAATTCTATCTCATCATCTTGTTGTCACCGGAGTTCTTCATGCTGGTTCTTCATGATTTAATTCATTCTTCAAGAGTTAATCAAGATTTTGTTGGAGGAGTTCAAGTATCTTTTCTTCTCGCGTCTCGAAGTGCAAATAATTCGTCGTTTTCTTCTGAAGAGGAGTTCTGCATTTCTTCGTTCTTCTCAGATATTCAACTCCGTTTAATCCTTCCTTCTAAGTTCTTCTCATTGCACTATTTCAATTCTTCCGGAGGCATTGTGTTGTTCATCTTTTCAAGTGTCATTCCATCTTGTGACATGTTCTATTCTTTCTATGTTCAGCCGGAGTGCTGCCCAAATTCTTTCATTCTTATTCCTTTTCTATCTTGTTCTAACCGGAGTGGTTTCAGAGTCTATCTTGTTTCTTGAGTTTTTCATTCTCATCATATTCGCCGTTCATCTTTTCTACCCAAGTGCTCTCGACTTTGTTCTTCTTCTCTCTTGTGTTCTTATTTCACCTCTTCCTCTTTCCCTTCCGTCTCGTTCCTAAGATCTCGGGATGAGATCTCTTGTTAGTGGAGGAGAGTTGTAACGCCCAGAGACCGATGCGCCATGTGTCTTCCAGTTATTCGCCGTTGTTGCCATGTCATTCGCTTGGGTGTTGCATCTTGCCATGTCATCATGTGCATTTCATCTGCATGTTTTTCAAAACTTGCATCCGTTCGGGTTCCCTTGGTTCTCTCCGTTCTGAGCCCAACCACACTTGCACGCGCCCGTGGCACCTCCTAGTTCTTGTTTTGTGAGCCGCCGAAAAACGTTCTCGAAATGGGCCGAGATTTGCCGAGTGGCCTTGGTATATCACCGGTAGACCGCCCGTCAAATTTCGTTCCATTTGGAGGTCGTTTGATGCCCCAACAGTTAAACGGGTAGCCGCAAAAGCCCCTCTCTCTTTGCAGCCCAACACTCCTCCAAAAAGCCCACTAACCCATCTAAACCCCCTCCATGCTCTCCGTCGTTGGATCACGATCATGTCGGCAAAAACCGCACCTCATTTGGACTCTCCTAGCTCCCTCTACCTATATATATGCCTCTCCCCCGAAATTCTCGCAGTCCAAACCCTAGCTCCATCCTCCTCGCACCGCCGGACACATCCAACCCCGTTGCCGGACATGTCCGCCGCCGCCCCCGTCCAATAGGACACCGCCACATCAGCCCACACGCCTCCTCTCTCTCCTCTAGTGCCGCCGCGGCCCGCCCAGGCCCAGGGCGAGCCTGCGGAGCCCATCAGGGCCCGACCCCGAGCCTGGCATGCCCGTCCTCTCCGCCGCCGCGCTCTAGCCGGCGTGCACCGCCGCCGCCCCACCGGCGCGCCTCCGGCCGCCTCGCCGCCACCGGATCTCCACCGACCTCCGCTGCTATGTCCCCCCCCCGCGCCATCGTCTTTGGCCGCGCCGCCCAGCGCCTCCCTGCGCAGCCGCACCGACCCCACCTGCCTCTCGCGCCTCGCCACTGTTTTCCACGCGCCGCTGCCGGCCGCCGCCCCGTCGGAGCGCCCAGCTCGCCGCCGCCTAGGTCCGGCCGAGGCGCCGCCGGATCCGCCCGTCCCTGAGCGCCTCCGCCCGCCTCGTCGCCGGCAGCCCCCGCGTCGCCCCGCCGACCTCGCCGGCGGCCTGGATCCACGTCGCCCCGCCGCCGGCCGGATCCGCCAGGTCCGGCCCGATCTGGACGCCTCCGTCCCTCCAACCAAACGATGTTCTGCACCACTCTGTCCCGATTCGCCCGATGGTGTATTTTTTGGCCAAGTCCCCAGGATTTTATCATATGTGTGCATCTTGCCATGACCATATCTCCATGCTCGTAGCCCCGATTTGTGCATATGATATGTCAAAATGTTCATCTCAAAGTGCTCTTCATGATGGAGTAGTTCGCATGCATGTTCCTATTCATATTTATTCCTTAATATTCCTTGCAAAACTGCCAAGTGATATAAACTGCTAGAATCTGCTCATTGTTAACATCATGTATGCATCTTGTGAGTGCCATTACTTCGTCTCTGTTGATGCTATGATGATGATCTTGATATGCACATATTCCGCTCATCATGCTCTACATGTTGGTGTGACTTTCATTCACGTTAGGGTGCATCTTGATATCTTAATCTCTGTTGCAAAAGTGCATGTTGTTGTTAACTGCTGGAAACTACTGCAACTTGCCTATTTTTCATTTTTATATCTTTTTGTGTGATTTTATTTTGAGCACCATGTCTACATGTTTTAGGAGCATAATCATGCCAAATTTACAGGGGTTCTATCCATGTATTTTGATATGCCCTGTAGTGAGTGCATGAAGATTGTGAAGTGGGCTCCTTGCTGTTAACTTTCTGTCAATGCTGAAACTGCTATATCATGTTGCCATGTTTGCTTGATGCTACCTATTAATCCATGCATAACCTAGAGATGCTTAGTTGAAATGTTTTGTTGTATATGTTATTATCTATTATTCCATGCCTATTGCTGCCCTATATATGTCCTGTAGCATATGTTTTCATTGCCATGAACAACCTATATGTTGTTCCAGATTTCTGTTAACTTCATGATGCCTTGTTGTGAGCTTAATATTATTTGATACATGCCTATTCTAGAGATGCTCCAATTACATGTTTTTAAGTATATTATGAGTGATTTGCCGAGATGCCAAGTTTATTAATTTTGGAGATCATATGCCTCTATTTCATGCTTGCAAACATGCTATCATAATGTTGCTGTTTACACTTGCTGAAACTGTTTCAACATTCAATCTTGTCTTGTTGGTTCCTACAGATCCATGAGTTATATGTATATGATTTCAGGATGTTATTTGCTCTTTGTTATGTGTTCTTTGATTCCGTGCCCTTGGTTGCTATGTTTACTTGCTGTAGCTTGTCTCTTTATTGCTCTCAAGTTGCCATCATATTAACTCTGCTCATATATATGTCTTGTGTTATAAAGTTGCATTTTGCATTGATCATACTGGTTTAATCTTGATGTCTATGAACCTGAACCTTCATGATATTTGAAGTATGCTATCTGTACATGAAGTGCATGTCAAGTTTGTGCTCATATGGTTCCTGTAGCATGTTGTTTTGATGTTTGCAAAGTGCCTACTTGCTGTTTTGGGCAGATTGTTGTTATGTCTTGTTTGGAGAGTATGTGTTGTGCCGTTGCTCGTTTTGAGCATGCTCTATATAAAACTTTCTTGATTTTGCATGTAGTTTCATCTCATGATGTTGCATCCTTGTTTTGAATGTGTTTGCTTGATGTTTGAATGTATTTTCCATCAATGCCATGTTTGTCTTGTTTTGCTCATATATTCTAGGCCGTAGCTCCGAACTAAATGATCTTTATATGTAACTTGACTAGAATTTCATGTAGACCATCATGGTGCATCTTAACTTTCTGTTTAACTACTTGAACATAAGGTTGATTCAGATCTGGACTAATTTCGAAATTTGCATATGAGGACTTACCGGATCTGTTATATGTTGTTTTCGGCCTCATTTAAACTTGCTTTGATGTGTTGCTCTTGTATGCATCATCTCTTGCCATGAGTAGCATCATATAGCATTGTCATGCATCGTACTTTGGTTGAGTGTCATGTCATGTCTATGTGTTGTGTGTTTACCATGTTGTTCGCTTCTTTCCGGTTGTGCTTCTTCTCGATAGTTCCTGTTTCGTTGCGATCGTGAGGATTCGTTCGACTATGCTTGGTTCGTCTTCGTCCGTTCGTCTTATTCATGGACTCGTTCTTCTTCCTAGCGGGATTTCAGGCAAGATGACCGATACCTTGGATCTCACTACTATCATTGCTATGCTAGTTGCTTCGTTCTATCGCTATGCTGCGCTACCTATCACTTGTTTATCAAGCCTCCCAAATTGCCATGTCAGCCTCTAACCTTTTCACCCTTCCTAGCAAACCGTTGTTTGACTATGTTACCACTTTTTCTTAGCCCCTCTTATAGCGTTGTTAGTTGCAGGTGAAGTTGAAGATTGCTCCATGTTGGAACAGGATTATGTTGGGATATCATAATATCTCTTCTTTAATTAATGCGTCTATAAACTTCATAAAGGGTGGAAGGCTCGGCCTTATGACTGGTATTTTGTTCCACTCTTGCCGCCCTAGTTTCCGTCATACCGGTGTTATGTTCCTTGATTTTGCGTTCCTTACACGGCTGGGTTTATGGGAACCCTTGACAATTCGCTTTGAATAAAACTCCTCCAGCAAGGCCCAACCTTGGTTTTACATTTTCCTAACAACCTACCAACTTTCCCTTGGGCAGGCCAACCCAAAGGTCATCTTTATTTTAACCCCTCGAGCCAGTGCTTCTCTAAGTGTTGGTCCGAACCGAGTAGACTGCGGGGCCACCTCGGGGAAACTTGAGGTCTGGTTTTACTCGTAGGATGTCTCATCCGGTGTCCCCTGAGAACGAGATACGTGCAACTCATATCGGGATTTGTCGGCACATTCGAGTGGTCTTGCTGGTCTTGTTTTACCTTGTCGAAATGTCTTGTAACTGGGATTCCGAGACTGATCGGGTCTTCCCGGGAGAAGGAATATCCTTCGTTGGTCATGATAGCTTATAAAGGGGTAAGTTGGGACACCCCTCCAGGGTTTAAACTTTCAAGAGCCGTGCCCGCGGTTATGTGGCAGATGGGAATTTGTTAATATCCAGTTGTAGAGAACTTGACACTTGCCTTAATTAAAACGCATCAACCGCATGTGTAGCCATGATGGTCTCTTCTCGGCGGAGTCCGGGAAGTGAACACGGTTTGGGTTATGTTTGGACGTAGTAGTTTCAAGATCACTTCTTGATCATTACTAGTTTGCGACCGTTTGCATAGCTTCTCATCTTATTCTTGTATTCGTAAGTTAGCCACCATATCATGCTTAGTTGCTGCTGCAACCTCCCCACTTATCCTTTCCATACCCATTAAGCTTTGCTAGACTTGATACCCATGGTAATGGGAATGCTGAGTCCTCGTGGCTCACATATTACTACAACAACATTTGAAGGTACATGTAATGTGATGATCATGACGCGAGAGCGATGCTTGCTTGTTTTGAGTTCTTCTTCTGCTTCTTCTTCGATCAGGGGATAGGTTCCAGGTCAGCATCCTGGGCTAGCAGGGTGGATGTCGTTTGAGTTTCATCCGTAGTAGGATGTTGCCCTTATGTATGATGTTGTTGTATTCATGTGGCATTGTATGCCTCTTGTATGTATCCCCAACTATTATGTAATGGTATGATGTAACGATATCCACCTTGCAAAAGCGTCTCCAATATGCGCTTCTATCCTTGGTGGGACCTTCAAGTTCCTTTAGGATAGGGTCGCATATTGGGCATGACCCTCATGGTAGCTAAACTCTTTGCACCAAGTAGGGATACTACTTGTGCTTCCAAACATCCCTAAATCCAGTTTTGCCATGAGAGTCCACCATACCTACTATGGATTGAGTAAGATCCTTCAAGTAAGTTGTCATCGGTGCAAGCAATAAAAATTGCTCCCTCTAAGTATGTATGATCTATTATGTGAAGAAAATAAGCTTTATACGTACTAGTGATAAAGAAGAAATAAAAGTGACAGACTGCATAATAAAGGTCTTTATCACAAGGGGCAATATAAAGTGACGTTCTTTTGCATTAAGATTTTGTGCATCCAACCATTAAAGCGCATGACAACCTCTGCTTCCCTCTGCGAAGGGCCTATCCTTTACTTTTATCTCCTATTCTTATACAAGAGTGATGGTGATCACCACATTTCCTTTTTACACCTTTTCCTTTTGTCAAGCTCTATGTGTTGGAAAGATCTGGATATATATATCCACTCGGATGTAGGTTTCCATGAAGTATTATTGTTGACATTACCCTTGAGGTAAAAGGTTGGGAGGCGAAACTATAAGCCCCTCTCTTTCTCTGTGTCCAATTGAAACTTTGTACCCACAAGTATCACGTGAGTGTTAGCAATTGTGAAAGACTAAATGATAGTTGAGTATGTGGACGTGCTGAAAAGCTCTTATATTGACTATTTCCGATGTTATGATAAATTCCAATTGCCTCAATGAGTAAGATCATAGTTTGTTGGTTTTGAATGAAGTTTATGATTCATACTTACCTTGTGAACGAATTGTTAATTAAGCATAAGGAATTATATGGAAATATATGTTGTTGTTCTAAAGATGATCAAGATGCCTTCATGTCCATATTTTATTTTATCGACACCTCTATCTCTAAACATGTGGACATATTTATCGATATCGGCTTTCGCTTGAGGACAAGCAAGGTCTAAGCTTGGGGGAGTTGATACGTCCATTTTGCATCATGCTTTTATATTGATTTTATTACATTATGGGCTGTTATTACACATTATATCACAATACTTATGCCTTTTCTCTCTTATTTTATAAGGTTTACATGAAGAGGGAGAATGCCGGCAGCTAGAATTCTGGACTAGAAAAGGAGCAAATATTAGAGACCTATTCTGCACAACTCAAAAAGCCCTGAAACTTCACGGATATCAGTTTTGGAATATATATAAAATATTGGGCAAAGAAAGCACCAGAGGGGGGCCACCAACCAGCCACAAGGGTGGACCGCGTGCCCCCCAATGTTGTGCCCCCCTGGCAGGCCTCCGATGTCCATCTTCTGCTATATGGTGTGTTTTACCCTAGAAAAAACAAGAAGGAAGCTTTCGGGATAGAATGCCACCGTCTAGAGGCGGAACCTGGAAAGAACCAATCTAGGGCTCCGGCAGAGCTGTTCTACCGAGGACACATCCCTCCGGGAGGGGGAAATCATCTCCATCATCATCACCATCGATCCTCTCATTGAGAGGGGGTCAATCTCCATCAACATCTTCATCAGCACCATCTACTCTCAAACCCTAGTTCATCCCTTCTCTCCGATCTTTGTCTCAAAACCTGAGATTGGTACCTGTGGGTTGCTAGTTGTGCTGATTACTCCTTGTAGTTGATGCTAGTTGGTTTATTTGGTGGAAGATCATATGTTCAGATCCTTAATGATATTCAGTACCCCTCTGATCTTGAACATGAACATGCTTTGTGAGTAGTTACATTTGTTCCTGAGGACATGAGAGAAGTCTTCTTATAAGTAATCATGTGAATTTGGTATTCGTTCGATATTTTGATGAGATGTATGTTGTCTATCCTCTAGTGGTGTTATATGAACATCGAATACATGACACTTCACCATTATTTGGGCCTAGGGGAAGGCATTGGGAAGTAATAAGTAGATGATGGGTTGCTAGAGTGACAGGAGCTTAAGCCCTAGTCTATGCGTTGCTTCGTAAGGGGCTAATTTGGATCCATATGTTTCATGATATGGTTAGGTTTACCTTAATACTTCTTTTGTAGTTTCTGATGCTTGCGAGAGTGGTTAATCATAAGTGGGAGGCTTTTCCAAGTAAGGACAACACCCAAGCACCGGTCCACAAATTATCGAAGTAACGAACACGAATCAGATGAGCATGATGAAAACTAACTTGAAAATAATTCACATGTGTCCTCGGGAGCTCTTTGCTTTATATAAGAGATCGTCCATGCTTGTCCTTTGCTACAAAAAGGATTGGGCCACCTTGCTCCACCTTGTTTACTTTTATTACTTGTTACCCGTTACGAATTACGTTATCACAAAACTATCTATTACCAACAATTTTAGTGCTTGCAGAGAATACCTTGCGGAAAACTACTTGTTATTTCCATCTGATCCTCGTTGGGTTCGACACTCTTTCTTATCGAAAGGACTACGATAGATCCCGTATACTTGTGGGTCATCACACTACGACATGGGAAAAGCTCGGCTTCGGGGCGCGGGCTCTCCGGCGGCTCCCCCTCGTTAAGCCCTAGCGCGGGAGGCGGGGGCGATGACGCTACCTGGAGGTGGAGATCCCGAACCAGTACGACTCGAATTTGGGGATGGTGACTTCTCCATCTGAGGCCCTGCAGGGCAGGGGGATCTCGGCATCTTGCGACACAGGTGTGCCAGTGGGGGAGCGCACCCCACTGGTCTTGTACGCAAGCACTTCCCTGCCCCCTTCGGAGAGGTCGCCGGCCTCGGGTGGTCAAGGGGCCAGCAAGAGCGGCTCGGTTCGTCAAGTCAAGAAGTTGGTGGTGTGCAAGGTCAGCGTGAAAGGCATCAAGCCCATGGAGCATCTGGGGGCTCCGGCTACTCCATGTCAGACTGTGATGGCGCTCGCCTCCCCCTCGCTCAGCCCATTGGAGACACCTTCCTCTAGGAGGCCACCAAGACGGTGCCGATCTAGAAGGCCAAGCGGTCCAAGGCGGTGTTGGCGGCTTCGGTGCGGTCCAGCTCGCGCCCTAGGGGTGCCAGGGCCAACCTGCCGGTGCTGTAGCGCACGCCGCTGCTTCAGGCCCAGAAGAACATGGAGCTCTCAGGTAACCCCCCACCACGCTTTACGATTCTAAATGCTTTCTCTAATGATCATCTTAGTGAGGTGCTTGAGGAAAGTGGGATAGATGTGTCGTGTATAGGTGGGACGAGTGAGTTGCTATCCTTGCTGCATACGAAAGAGCAGGCGTAGGCAACGCTCGCGGCTGCTGTTGCGGCATGCGCTGACCAAAGTGTGCTGGAGGCAGGGGCCTCAGAGGCACTCGTGGTCTGGCCCGATGAGGTGGAATTGGCAACAGGGGTTGCCTCCCCTCCCTCGCCTTGCAAAGCCAAGGTGAGGCGTGTGGCCAAGGCAGTGTCCTCGAGGGGCATTCACCTTCGCAATTGTATCATTTAGATGCATGCGATCTTATGGAACATCCGTGGCTTCTGTCACATGGGTCATCATACCCAGCTGAAGGAGTACATTTGTAAGGAGGGAGTAGATATTGTAGGCTTATAGGAAACGATCAAATTAGACTTCCGCCACCACGAGCTCCTTGTGATTGACCCTCTGGAGCGGTTTTCTTGGAACCATCTTTCAGTGACAGGGCACTTGGGGGGGGTATGCTTTAGGCTTCGACCTTGCTATCTACGAGGTGCTGTCCAGGGACGCCGACACCTTTTTTCTGGCAGGCCGCATTCGCCACCGTCAGTCTCAGAGGGAGCTGGTGGTGATTCAGGTATATGGCCCGGCTGACCACTCTAGATCGGCTAAGTTCTTGGGAGAACTACAAGCCAAGGTGCTCGCGATCGGCGCGACACTAACCCCTTTGGTGGTAGGTTTTTTTTAACTTAATCCGCTAGGGAGCGGACAAAATAACATCAATATTAACTGGCCTAGGGTGGCCATGTTCAACAACACAATTATCGCAATGGCACTTAGGGAGGTTGCTAGATCAGGGGCACGTTTCACTTGGACCAACAAGCAGTTGGCCCCGGTGCAATCTGTGTTGGATCGGGTGTTTATCTCACCTGACTGGGAAATCCTGTACCCCCTGTGCTCGCTAGTAGCGGAGACCAGGATCGGTTCGGACCATGTTCCCCTTATTCTTGCCTCAAGGGAGGACAGGATATGCCAAAGCCCCCATTTCTTTTTCAAGATGGCATGGTTCGAAAACCCTGAGTTTGACTCAATCTTTAGGGTGAGGTGGATGCAATGTGTAAGCTAGGTGGGGCCCCAATGGGGGCCATGAAATTCTAGAACACAGTTGGGGGCCGCTTGCAGGCTTGCCTCAAGGGCTGGGGGCCAACCTTGGTCGTCAAGAAAAGGTGTCAGGGTGAGCAAGTACGCAGAGATTGCGGAACTTGACGAACAAGCTGACTTGCGGCCTTTCTCAGAACAAGAGTGGGCCCAATGGTACGTGCTGGAGGAATAGGTTCAGGCCTTGCTCCGTGCGGAAGAGGAGTACTGGTGGCGACGTGGTGGCCTTAAGTGGGCACTTAAAGGCGATTCCAACACGAAGTACTTCCATGCTTACGCAAATGGGAGACAACATAAGTGTGCGATTCTACGGCTATAGTCTGAACAGGGGTTACTGTTAGCCCAGACGGATATAGTGCGTCATGTTTACGAGTTCTATATCCAACTTATGGGCACAAGCGAGGAGCAGCGGGCAGGGTTGCGCGCTGACTTGTGGGAACCAACCCAGCTCGTCACCGAGTGAGAAAATGAGGAGCTGGGCCTCGCCTCTCTGCCCGAGGAGATCGATAACACACTAATGTGCATGATGACAGACACCGCACTGGGTCTAGATGGGTGGCCCGTGGCCATGTTTAAGCACTTCTGGCCGCTGCTATGGGGCCCCATATTTGAGGTGTGCAACGGTTTCATGCGTGGCACAGTAGACATAGCTTGTCTCAATTTTGGTGTCTTACCGCTCATTCCCAAGGTGATAGGAGCTGATATTATCCGTCAATTTAGGCCGATCGCGTTAATTAATGTCCCGTTTAAGATTTGCTCCAAAGCGTGTAATTCTCGCCTTGTCCCAATCATGCACCGAATGATTATTTGCACCCAAACTGCTTCTGTTCATGGACGCAACATTCTTGAGGGCACTTTGGCCCTGCAAGAGATCATTCACGAACTCAAACACACTAGGGAACCGACTATCTTACGAAAACTTGATTTCGAAAAGGCGTACGATCGAGTAAATTGAGACTTCCTGCGCCAAATTCTGCTGAGCCGTGGTTTCTCAGCCATGTGGGTCCACCGAGTGATGCAGCTAGTCTCAGGGGGCCAGACTGCAATCTACGTCAATGGGGATGTAGGGAACTTCTTCCAGAATAGACATGGACTACGTCAGCGCGACCCGATGTCTTCGATTCTATTTAACTTTGTGGTGAACACCCTTGCGATTATGTTACGGAAAGCCACCACGGCTGGCCACATCAAGGGAGTGGTTGGCCACCTTATCCCGGGGGGATCTCTCATCTGCAGTACGCAGACGACACTGCTACTGTTTCAGCCTGACACTCATAGCATCGCTACGGTCAAGGCGCTCTTACTAAGTTTTGAACTGATGTCGGGGCTCAAAACTAACTTCCACAAGTGTGAATTTCTATCTATGGGGGTACATAGTGGAGAGGGATGTCGCATCGCTGACCTTCTAAACTACAAAGTGGGAAAATTCCCCTTCACATACCTAGGTCTGCCCCTTGCGCCTCGGAGGCCGACGATCGATGACTGGGCACCTCTTTGTGGCAAAGTGGGAAGGAGAGTGAGCCCCTGGCAAGGCAAGTTCATGTCCTCTGTGGCACGACTGGTCCAGACCAATTCAAGCCTCTCCTCACTTCCCATGTTTGCCATGGGCCTCATCCTGTTAGCAGAAGGGGTCCAAGCTAAAATGGATACTCTGAGAGCCTGCTTCTTTTGGGATGGAATGGGTGTCGGTGTCAAAACCGGCGGATCTCGAGTAGGGGGTCCCGAACTGTGCGTCTAGGCGGATGGTAACAGGAGACAAGGGATACGATGTTTTTACCCAGGTTCAGGCCCTCTCAATGGAGGTAAAACCCTACTCCTGCTTGATTGATATTGATGATATGGGTAGTACAAGAGTGGATCTACCACGAGATCAAGGAGGATAAATCCTAGAAGCTAGCCTATGGTATGATTGTTGTAATGGTTGTGTGTCCTACGGACTAAAACCCTCCGGTTTATATAGACACCGGAGAGGGCTAGGGTTACATAGAGTCGGTTACAATGGTAGGAGATCTACATATCCGTATCGCCAAGCTTGCCTTCCACGCCAAGGAAAGTCCCATCCGGACACGGGACAAAGTCTTCAATCTTGTATCTTCATAGTCTTGGAGTCCGTCTGACGATGATAGTCCGGCTGTCCGAACACCCCCTAGTCCAGGACTCCCTCAGTAGCCCCCGAAGCAGGCTTCAATGACGATAGGTCCAGCGCGTATATAGTCTTCGGCGTTGCAAGGCGGGTTCTCCGTTAAGTTCCATGTACCTGCCGAATAGTGTCCGACTCCTTTGTAAACGTTGCGCTCCTTGGCTTCCATGCCCAATAATGGCCTTCTTCCACGCGTCCCATGTCAGGACCCCGACTCAATGTCACATCGATCTAGCCGGTAACACCTCATATCACTTTGCGGCCTCACGCACGGTATCCCCACGGGTGTCGTCTTACCTTTTCCCGGGACCGTTTGCGCCTTTTGGCTCACGTATATGATAGTGTCGCTAGCATCCATATGATAAAGAGCCTGGGCTGACATGACTAGTCGTAAACCCAAAGTGGCACAGACTTACAGGGACAGGCATCCATGACCCAGCTTCGAACGTGTCGGTCATCAGCAAGTGGGTCCGGGCTGTAGCACTGGGCTAGCAGGACTCCGGTTAACCGGGCTGTAGCGGGCTAACAGGACTCCGGTACTCAAAGCGTGACATTTCCCCGAAGGGACAGACACAGGAACGAAGAAGGACACATGCCGGCCAGCCTAAGTGTTCCAGAGCAGTAGCAAGCTACCATGGCTCAGTGGTAACACTAGGAGACATTTCCCGGTAAGAGAGGCTACTAAAGATAAACAACTAGATAGTCAGATCCCACACATACCAAGCATTTCAATCATACACACAATATGCTCGATATGTGCAAATACAACGAAGCATCACAACATGACTCTATGACACAAGTACTTTATTTAAGGCTCAGGGAGCCATACATAACATACACAAAGGTACGGGTCTCACGACCCCACATACAAGTCATACAGTCATACAAACCAGCAGCGGAAATAACTTGTCTGAGTACAGACAACTAGTAAAATAAAAGAGGCTTGGAAAGCCTAGCTATACTACGTGGTCCTTCACAAGCTCAGGGTCACCACCTGGGTCTTTAGCCTACTCGTTGATGTCAACGTCTACATAGAACCCATCAGAAGGGGTTGCAGCGTCTTCTGTAAAAATGTAGATTATAGCAACATGAGTACAAAGGTACCCAGCAAGACTTACATCAGATCCTACATACATGCATAGTATCAAGAAGGGTTGGTGGAGTTATTGCAGCAAGCCAGCTTTGACTCTTGGCTAGGCTATCCTACGATACTCCAACTTGAAATGGTTTTGCGCACACGAGTCCACTACTCACCACTTCAATACACTACCGAGGATCCACCTCCGTCTTCCTACGGAAGAGCCATCCTCGGCACTCACACTTATCTTGAGGCTTTTAGTAGTTTCCATTTACTTGTCTATGAACTGTATAGGCAACCAAGTAGTCCTTTACCGCGGACGCGGCTATTCGAATAGATCATGTTAACCCTGCAGGGGTGTACTTCTTCATACACGCTCTCACCACTTACCGTCGCTTACACGACATGTACTCGGCAACCTTCAAGCGGAAGCCCAACATGGGTGTCGGCCACGACCTACCTAATCACCTAAGCCTCCAGTCCAGGTTTATCGCCTATTCGGGTTCCATCCGCAGGGAGTCCGGCCGAGGTTTCCCATACGGCCCCGAACAATGTGAACAGGGTTCCCGAGATACCTAACGGGTATTCGGTACACCGTGCCACGTACCTACCGCATCACAGCCCACCCCTACGGTCAGCGCTGTCCACGGCCTCCAGTAGGCTACAAACACCAGAAACTACTTGCAACTCCTGGACGGAGAACTAGGGTGAATAAGAAGCCGAGAGGGTCCATTGGTTTCGGGCCCAATGCATGGTAGTAGCTGATTCTTAAATCACACATACAGATCTTAGTGCTTAAGGTCGGCTTCAGTGAAACAACCCACCATGTACTCCTACATGGCCTCTCATCGATACCTTTACCAAATCGTGTTCACCACACCACTCTCATTACCGACATAATCATTTCACTCTAGCCCATCACCCAGATGAACCAGACCTGACACGACTCTAAGCATAGCAGGCATAGCAAGGTAGGAACAACACATACATAGGGCTCAATCAACTCCTACACATGCTAGTGGGTTTCATCTAGTTACTGTGGCAATGACAGGTCATGCAGAGGAAATGGGTTCAACTACCGTAGCACACAGCAGTTTGAAACGCGTTGTCTTAATGCAGTAAAAGAGAGCAGGAGCGAGAACATGGGATTGTATCGATATGATCAAATGGTTGGTTGCTTGCCTGATGGTTCGATGCACTGATACGGTTCTTCGTTAGGGTAATCACGGTACTCCTCGGAGGCAGAACCTGTCGCAAAGGACACCGATACACAACCATCACCAAACAATGTGCAACAATATGATGCATGCATGAAACATAGCAATATGAGTGTGTTGGGCTAATGCAACTAAAACCAGAAGGGTTTGAACAAATTTGAATCAAAGATTCAAATTTCAAATTCAAATATGGCCTTCTAAAGTGCTTTTCCTTGTTCTGCTTAAAACATCAATTTAACTTGTTTGATCATGCATGAAAATAGTACAGATGGATAGATTGGATTTTTCTGATCATTTTTCATATATAATTTGTCCAATTTGAAGTTACAGAGTAAAAGTTATGAATTTTTGAAGTTTAAATAATATTCTGGAATTTCCTGATTTAATTTAAATCCAGAAATTAATTACTGCGTCAGCCTGACGTCAGTGTGACGTCAGCAGGTCAACGGAACAGGTCTGGGTCAAACCTGACAGTGGGTCCCGCATGTCAGGGTGATTATTTTAATTAAGATTTGATTAAAACTAATCCTGTATAATTAGCAGGGCTGGGCCCCACCTGTCATTGACTCAGGGGAGTCAACCAGGGCCCACCTGTGGTCAAAGTCAAAACCGGCGACGCCGGCGTTTAGCCGCCGGCGAGCCAGACGCGGCGGCGGGAGTGGTTTTGGCCATTTCGGCCACCAAAAGGGCCGCGGAGACCACCGGAGTGGAGCTGAGGACAAACCGCAGCTCTTGGCGGAGTCCGTTGGGGTCGGGGTGGCCGGAGTTGGCGCCGGCGACGACTTTGGCGGCCACCGGGGTTCGGTCGAGGATGAACTTGGCGCTAGAGGGGTCGATGAGGCTCGTGGAGTGGCTAGCTAGGTGCTGTGGGACTCAGTGAGTAAGATGGACACCATCTTGTGGCCGGGGTGTGGCCGGAAGCACGTCGGCGACGAGGTCCGCGACAGCGCGTGCGGGTGAGCTTGGTGCGCTCGCTGTGGTGCTCGAGAGAGAGAAAGAGAGGAAGGGGAAGTTAGCCCAGCTCACTGCGGTCTTGATGGAAAGGACGGCGGGGTCGGGGACGAGCTGCTGCGGCGGCGACGGCGAAGGGGATCTCCGGCGATGGCGGTTCGGGCGAGGTTGGTGCGGCGGCTTCGAGGCACGCGAGCGCTCGGGGCTCGGCTAGCTCGAAGGAGTAGAGGACGGCGGAGCTTCTGGACAGGGTGGCGCGGCGTGGAGACGACGGGGAGCACGGCTACGGCGGTGGTGCGGCGACGGTGGCGTCGGCCATGGCGTGGGAGCGCGAGGGAGAGGAACTGGGGGCGAATGGAGGTGTCCAGGAGGGTCGGGGCGCGACGTGGAGCTCGTCCGGGCCATCAGGGCGGCGAGAGGGGGAGGCCGGGCGGCGTGCAGCTGCGTGGAGAGCTGCGGTGCCGCCGCCGAGCACCTTGGCTGCCTGCCTGGCAAGCCAAGCAGCTCGCTGGAGCGATGGCCGGGCTGGGCCGGCCAGGTGGGCTGGCTGGTGGGCCTGCGGTGGCGCCAGGTAAGTTTTCCCCCCTTTTTTTCTGTTTCTGTTTTATTTAATATATATCTGCAACTTTGTTGAATTTAATAAAATACCTAGGCAACTTCAAAAATCACCAAACTATTCCTGGCCCATAGTTGGATTATTTCCATCATGAAACATTTTAGTTTGGAGATATTTGAGCATTTAAATATTTTATATTATTTTAAATGCCCAAATTCAAATATTTATGATTTAATTCAAAAACCCTAGGATGGCCTAGGAAAATGTGCATCACTTTTGGCAGAGGTTCTGAACCAAGACAAAAATGATGGGCATTTTAGAAGGGCATTTCAGGTTCATTGAAAAATTATTTTAGTAACCCTAGTTGGTTTCAGAGGGGACTGGGGGTTCTGTCATCCCCATTTCAAGTTTCTGATGAAAGAGTAAACATGATGCAACACTCTAATGCATGTCTAGCTAGGGTGTGACAACTCACCCCCACTCAAAAGAATCTCGTCCCGAGATTTGGGTTCCTCCAGGAAGAAGGCGGGATATTCGAGTCGAAGACGATCCTCCCTTTCCCAAGTTGCTTCATCCTCAGAATGGTGCGACCATTGAACCTTGAGAAACTTGATATTATGACGTTGCGTGGTACGTTCGGCTTGATCGAGGATACGAACGGGGTACTCTCGATATGTAAGATTATCTTGGAGATCAAGCGTTTCGTGGTCCACTTCACGGATAGGATCCGAGAAGCAACGCCTGAGTTGAGAAACGTGGAAGACATCGTGAACTCTGGAGAGGTGCGGAGGTAGTTCCAACTGGTAGGCAACTTCTCCTCGTTTGGCAAGAATGCGAAAAGGTCCAATGTAACGAGGAGCCAATTTGCCTTTGATACCGAAAAGATGGGTTCCCTTCAGAGGGGTGACCCGAAGATAAGCCTGCGCCATCAACGGGGCCATAACGTTGGCTTTCCCTGGGGTGTAGGTTAGTTCCTAAGTCGAACGTCTAGTGATCAATCTCAACCCCAACGGTCTCTCTCGCCTGAGATTTCAAAGTTCCGGTTGGGGTGAAAAATGTACTTTCAGACTTTTGGGGATCATGTGAATATTTTCGCAATGATTACCGAGACGAGGTAATGTCCGCCAGGTCTTAATGTGCATAGTACTCCGACTGGCAAGCCTCAGATCATGGAGTAGGATAATCTCCTCATGTGGGTGCAAATTGCCGTGAAGGCGTAAGCAATACCGTGGTCGTCTTGCTCAGTGAGAATGCAACCTAGTCCTTGTCGCGACGGCGTCCGCCAGTACGATAACAAGTCCTTTGGAGGTAGTACTGGCGACATAAGCGGGGTACCAGCACGGGGATGCAGAGGTCTAGGGTCTTTTCAGTTCCTGAAAGCTGTGCTCACATTGTGGAGTCCATTCGAACTTCTTATCTTTCTTGAGGAGTTCGGTTAGAGTTTAGCAACCTTGGAAGAAGTTCTCGACAAAGCGACGGCAATAGCTCGCTAAGCCCAGAAAACTCCGAACTTGCTTGACCGATTCAGGTGGAGTCCAATTAAGGACGGCTTGAACTCGCTCAGGGTTAACAGCAATACCTTTACCAGATATTACATGACCCAGATAGGTCACTTCTGACAACCAGAATTCACATTTAGAAAATTTGGCATAAAGGCGATGCTCTCGAAGTTTCTTCAACACTAGCCTTAAATGTTCGGCATGTTCTTCCTCGTTCTTGGAGTAGATGAGTATATCATCGAGATAAACTACGACGAATTTATCCAAATACTCCATGAAGATTGAGTTCATTAACCGAGAAAAGGTGGCTGGAGCGTTGGTTAAACCGAAGGACATGACGGTGTACTCGTATTGGCCATAACGAGTAACAAAGGCCGTTTTAGGAATGTCCCCGTTTCTGATTTTTATTTGATGGTAGCCCAACCTCAAATCCATCTTGGAGAAGACTGAGGATCCAGCGAGCTGATCGTACAGGTCGTTGATCCTGGGAAGTGGATATTTGTTCTTGATTGTGACCAAATTGACAGGTCGGTAATCTACAACCATCCGGTCCGTACCATCCTTCTTCTTAACGAACAGGACGGGGCAAGCCCACGGAGATGAACTAGGGCGGATGAAACCCTTTTTCAAGGACTCATCGAGTTGTTTCTTAAGCTCGGCTAGTTCTAGTGGTGCCATCTTATAAGGTCTTCTAGCAATCGGAACGGTTCCGGGGATGAGGTCGATTACGAACTCAACATCCCTGTCAGGTGGAACACCTGGCAATTCCTCTGGAAAGACATCCGGGAAGTCACAGACTACCGGCACGTCCTCAAGGTCTGGCAAAGGGCTGGCGTTAAGAGAATATAATTGTCGCTTGGCTATTCGGGTCAAGACATTGACTATCTTCCCCGAAGGATGGGTGAGTTGAACAGTCCTAGAGAAGCAATCAATTTTGGCTTGATGAGCTGACATCCAGTCCATACCCAAAATGATATTAATATCTGAAGATTTAAGGGCTATCAAAGATGCGAGAAAAACAAGTCTGTCGACTTGGATTTCATTTCCATGGCTTACTCTAGAAGTTTGCCATTTGGATCCCGGAGTTTGAATTACCATAGAGGTTGGCATATCACCGAATGCGACGTTATGCAAGCGAGCATAGTTTTCGGATATAAAAGAATGAGAGGCTCCTGTATCGAAAAGAACAGATGCCGGGTGGCAATTAACAAGAAGCGTACCGAGAACGACGTTGGGATCCTCTTGAGCTTCTTCGGCAGAGATACAGTTAACATGGCCACGTGAAGCGGTGACCGGCTTGGCGTGGAACACTTTCCCTGTCGGCTTGCCACGGCCAACAGCTTTAGCAGATTGATTGGGGTTGGTCTGGGGACACTCACGCATATAGTGACCAGATTCCCCACATTTGAAACAAGTCACGGAACTGGTACGTGGAGGAGCATTATTGGTTGGACCCCCATAGGGCTTGGCTGGAGCAGACTGTTGAACGGGGCGAGGCGCCTGGAAAGATGGCCTCGGTGTGAACCTGGGTGGCAGGGCGGTGTTGGGCACCCACACGCGGCGCTTCTGAGGACCAGCACCGGATGAGGAACCCATGTCACGGCCATGCTTGCGTGTTGCGTCATAGTCAGTCTGACCAGTTTCAGCACTGATGGCTTTGTTGACAAGTTTCGGAAAAGATGTGCACTCATGCAGACGGAGGTCGCGGCGAAGCTCAGGACTAAGGCCCTTACGGAACCTTGCTTGCTTCTTGGCATCAGTAGACACTTCCTCAGTTGCATATCGGGCGAGATTACCGAACTCCCTGCTATAGGCATCAACAGAAAGTCGGCCTTGGGTGAAACTGCAAAATTCCTCACGTTTACGGTCCATGAGACCCTCCGGAATGTGATGTTCACGGAAAGCCTCGCTGAACTCAGCCCAAGTAGTGACATGGCCCGCTGGGCGCATAGCTCCATAATTCTCCCACCATAGACTGGCGGGGCCTTCAAGATGATATGCAGCAAAGGTGACCTTGTCAGCCTCCGCTACCAGCGCGGAACGCAGTTTGTGAGAGATACTGCGAAGCCAGTCATCAGCGTCGAGAGGCTCGACGGAGTGGTGGAACGTGGGTGGATGCAATTTGATAAAATCACTGAGTGACACCACGTTAGTCCTCTGATGGTGTGCTGTATTCTGTTCAATACGCTCCAACAAACGGTTGGTCTCCCGCTTGTTTCTCTCAGCTTCCATCATAACCTCGGCTAGTGAAGGAGGATGAGGCAGATTTGCATCCCTGACTTCACTGCCTTCGGCCTGCTCTTGAGAAGCAGGGTTAGCGCGCGTGTTGACCATCCTAGGTAAACAAGACAATGATTTAGTCAGGATGATAAAATTCCAACGTAGGATACAAAATGTAAGGAGTAACTCGGGATGCAAGATGATCATCCGTATGACATGGTAGATACAGAAACTGCTTCTTTTATTCCATCGTCATACACACCATACAGGGTTTAGTACAAGACCAAACAAAGTACTATTACGGTGAAAAGAGGATTACATCTCATCGGAGGCATTCCAAGCTCCTATACATTATTTTTCTACTCCTCCGGAAAGAGTACAAACTAGGTCATATCCCACGAGTCACGCGGGACGATAGAAGACACAGCTAGTGCGAACTAGTGATACTACCACTAACTCAGACCGATCCGTAGTAGTCCTCGTAGAAGTCGCCTCCATAGCCTGGAAGTTCAACATGATCATCCGGAAACAGACGGTCTCGCGGAGCTTGTGGACCATAGGGGCTAGGATGAGGCCTTGGACCAACAAACGGTGGCCTACGGGGACCGCGAGGTGGGGTGATGCCTCCTACATCACGCCAAACCATCACGTCCGGCAGAGCAGATCTCACAGGATAGAGATCGCGCATATCTGAATATCCAGCTTGCACCGCCGGTGCGAACCGAGTCAAAGTAGCCCAGTGGTCAGCACGGGTATTGAAGAGCTCTAACCTTAAGGCCCGATTTTCACGGTCCTTATCCTCGAGCATCTCAGCAGTGGTGCGAGTCCGTGAATCCTCCTGAGTGGGGTCAGCATAGATAGCCTGGAGATACCCTTGTGCTCCCGGAAGTGATCCTGGCATATACCGGAAGTCAGAGTCCCGAAATAGACCAGATCTGACTCGCATAATGGTCATCATAGAGTAGGCGGCGTCCTGCACAGCCATCTCAATAGTAACCCCGAGTCCATAGGAGCAGTGAAGAGGCTCGGTGGATCCAGGATAAGATGGAAATATCCTGACAGTGCAGAGATACTGGCTTTGATTGAAAGTCCCGGAATTGCTCTTCGACCGTGTACTCAGGATACCAGCGGTATCCAGCCTCAGTCATTACCCTGACCAACTTAGCAGTATGGCCGGGTACATCTAGGCATCGAGTCAGGCGAACCACTTGATTGAGGTCGCGAGTGGCCATCTGAAAGCACAATCATAATGCAAAGGCATTAGAATTTCTAGCAAAATTTCGGCAGCATAACAGCTGTAAATGCTCAAAAAGGATTTTGAGACATTTGACAAAGGATTTCGTACATACTCAACATCATCATATCAAAGTTCTGAAACCATTCTGGCAACATAATGTGGTAGTAGAACTGAACTAGGCTTGTAACCATCAAACTTATAAGGTACTACTGATTAGTAACTCGTGATCCTGATAGAGAGAACAGATCCTAATTCCTTAACCCCCGGTGGAAGAATGGACTGACTCAGATCAGAAAGTCATAAGGTATAAGGAGTAAAAAGAGCCTTACGTTCCAACCCACAAACAATTCCCCTACATATAACTAAAGAATTTCTAGACTCAACATCGACCAGTTTGGCTTGGAGAACCTACAGGCAGTCCGGCTCTGATGCCAACGCTGTCAGGACCCCGACTCGATGTCACATCGATCTAGCCGGTAACACCTCATATCACTTTGCGGCCTCACGCACGGTATCCCCACGGGTGTCGTCTTACCTTTTCCCGGGACCGTTTGCGCCTTTTGGCTCACGTATATGATAGTGTCGCTAGCATCCATATGATAAAGAGCCCGGGCTGACATGACTAGTCGTAAACCCAAAGTGGCACAGACTTACAGGGACAGGCATCCATGACCCAGCTTCGAACGTGTCGGTCATCAGCAAGTGGGTCCGGGCTGTAGCACTGGGCTAGCAGGACTCCGGTAAACCGGGCTGTAGCGGGCTAACAGGACTCCGGTACTCAAAGCGTGACATTTCCCCGAAGGGACAGACACAGGAACGAAGAAGGACACATGCCGGCCAGCCTAAGTGTTCCAGAGCAGTAGCAAGCTACCATGGCTCAGTGGTAACACTAGGAGACATTTCCCGGTAAGAGAGGCTACTAAAGATAAACAACTAGATAGTCAGATCCCACACATACCAAGCATTTCAATCATACACACAATATGCTCGATATGTGCAAATACAACGAAGCATCACAACATGACTCTATGACACAAGTACTTTATTTAAGGCTCAGGGAGCCATACATAACATACACAAAGGTACGGGTCTCACGACCCCACATACAAGTCATACAGTCATACAAACCAGCAGCGGAAGTAACTTGTCTGAGTACAGACAACTAGTAAAATAAAAGAGGCTTGGAAAGCCTAGCTATACTACGTGGTCCTTCACAAGCTCAGGGTCACCACCTGGGTCTTTAGCCTACTCGTTGATGTCAACGTCTACATAGAACCCATCAGAAGGGGTTGCAGCGTCTTCTGTAAAAATGTAGATTATAGCAACATGAGTACAAAGGTACCCAGCAAGACTTACATCAGATCCTACATACATGCATAGTATCAAGAAGGGTTGGTGGAGTTATTGCAGCAAGCCAGCTTTGACTCTTGGCTAGGCTATCCTACGATACTCCAACTTGAAATGGTTTTGCGCACACGAGTCCACTACTCACCACTTCAATACACTACCGAGGATCCACCTCCGTCTTCCTACGGAAGAGCCATCCTCGGCACTCACACTTATCTTGAGGCTTTTAGTAGTTTCCATTTACTTGTCTATGAACTGTATAGGCAACCAAGTAGTCCTTTACCGCGGACGCGGCTATTCGAATAGATCATGTTAACCCTGCAGGGGTGTACTTCTTCATACACGCTCTCACCACTTACCGTCGCTTACACGACATGTACTCGGCAACCTTCAAGCGGAAGCCCAACGTGGGTGTCGGCCACGACCTACCTAATCACCTAAGCCTCCAGTCCAGGTTTATCGCCTATTCGGGTTCCATCCGCAGGGAGTCCGGCCGAGGTTTCCCATACGGCCCCGAACGATGTGAACAGGGTTCCCGAGATACCTAACGGGTATTCGGTACACCGTGCCACGTACCTACCGCATCACAGCCCACCCCTACGGTCAGCGCTGTCCACGGCCTCCAGTAGGCTACAAACACCAGAAACTACTTGCAACTCCTGGACGGAGAACTAGGGTGAATAAGAAGCCGAGAGGGTCCATTGGTTTCGGGCCCAATGCATGGTAGTAGCTGATTCTTAAATCACACATACAGATCTCAGTGCTTAAGGTCGGCTTCAATGAAACAACCCACCATGTACTCCTACATGGCCTCTCATCGATACCTTTACCAAATCGTGTTCACCACACCACTCTCATTACCGACATAATCATTTCACTCTAGCCCATCACCCAGATGAACCAGACCTGACACGACTCTAAGCATAGCAGGCATAGCAAGGTAGGAACAACACATACATAGGGCTCAATCAACTCCTACACATGCTAGTGGGTTTCATCTAGTTACTGTGGCAATGACAGGTCATGCAGAGGAAATGGGTTCAACTACCGTAGCACACAGCAGTTTGAAACGCGTTGTCTTAATGCAGTAAAAGAGAGCAGGAGCGAGAACATGGGATTGTATCGATATGATCAAATGGTTGGTTGCTTGCCTGATGGTTCGATGCACTGATACGGTTCTTCGTTAGGGTAATCACGGTACTCCTCGGAGGCAGAACCTGTCGCAAAGGACACCGATACACAACCATCACCAAACAATGTGCAACAATATGATGCATGCATGAAACATGGCAATATGAGTGTGTTGGGCTAATGCAACTAAAACCAGAAGGGTTTGAACAAATTTGAATCAAAGATTCAAATTTCAAATTCAAATATGGCCTTTTAAAGTGCTTTTCCTTGTTCTGCTTAAAACATCAATTTAACTTGTTTGATCATGCATGAAAATAGTACAGATGGATAGATTGGATTTTTCTGATCATTTTTCATATATAATTTGTCCAATTTGGAGTTACAGAATAAAAGTTATGAATTTTTGAAGTTTAAATAATATTCTGGAATTTCCTGATTTAATTTAAATCCAGAAATTAATTACTGCGTCAGCCTGACGTCAGTGTGACGTCAGCAGGTCAACGGAACAGGTCTGGGTCAAACCTGACAGTGGGTCCCGCATGTCAGGGTGATTATTTTAATTAAGATTTGATTAAAACTAATCCTGTATAATTAGCAGGGCTGGGCCCCACCTGTCATTGACTCAGGGGAGTCAACCAGGGCCCACCCGTGGTCAAAGTCAAAACCGGCGACGCCGGCGTTTAGCCGCCGGCGAGCCAGACGCGGCGGCGGGAGTGGTTTTGGCCATTTCGGCCACCAAAAGGGCCGCGGAGACCACCGGAGTGGAGCTGAGGACAAACCGCAGCTCTTGGCGGAGTCCGTTGGGGTCGGGGTGGCCGGAGTTGGCGCCGGCGACGACTTTGGCGGCCACCGGGGTTCGGTCGAGGATGAACTTGGCGCTAGAGGGGTCGGTGAGGCTCGTGGAGTGGCTAGCTAGGTGCTGTGGGACTCGGTGAGTAAGATGGACACCATCTTGTGGCCGGGGTGTGGCCGGAAGCACGTCGGCGACGAGGTCCGCGACGGCGCGTGCGGGTGAGCTTGGTGCGCTCGCTGTGGTGCTCGAGAGAGAGAAAGAGAGGAAGGGGAAGTTAGCCCAGCTCACTGCGGTCTTGATGGAAAGGACGGCGGGGTCGGGGACGAGCTGCTGCGGCGGCGACGGCGAAGGGGATCTCCGGCGATGGCGGTTCGGGCGAGGTTGGTGCGGCGGCTTCGAGGCACGCGAGCGCTCGGGGCTCGGCTAGCTCGAAGGAGTAGAGGACGGCGGAGCTTCTGGACAGGGTGGCGCGGCGTGGAGACGACGGGGAGCACGGCTACGGCGGTGGTGCGGCGACGGTGGCGTCGGCCATGGCGTGGGAGCGCGAGGGAGAGGAACTGGGGGCGAATGGAGGTGTCCAGGAGGGTCGGGGCGCGACGTGGAGCTCGTCCAGGCCATCAGGGCGGCGAGAGGGGGAGGCCGGGCGGCGTGCAGCTGCGTGGCGAGCTGCGGTGCCGCCGCCGAGCACCTTGGCTGCCTGCCTGGCAAGCCAAGCAGCTCGCTGGAGCGGTGGCCGGGCTGGGCCGGCCAGGTGGGCTGGCTGGTGGGCCTGCGGTGGCGCCAGGTAAGTTTTCCCCCTTTTTTTTCTGTTTCTGTTTTATTTAATATATATCTGCAACTTTGTTGAATTTAATAAAATACCTAGGCAACTTCAAAAATCACCAAACTATTCCTGGCCCATAGTTGGATTATTTCCATCATGAAACATTTTAGTTTGGAGATATTTGAGCATTTAAATATTTTATATTATTTTAAATGCCCAAATTCAAATATTTATGATTTAATTCAAAAACCCTAGGATGGCCTAGGAAAATGTGCACCACTTTTGGCAGAGGTTCTGAACCAAGACAAAAATGATGGGCATTTTAGAAGGGCATTTCAGGTTCATTGAAAAATTATTTTAGTAACCCTAGTTGGTTTCAGAGGGGACTGGGGGTTCTGTCATCCCCATTTCAAGTTTCTGATGAAAGAGTAAACATGATGCAACACTCTAATGCATGTCTAGCTAGGGTGTGACATCCCACGAATGCGAAAAGCCAGGGTATCTTTTATGTTTTAACCCCTAGCTGCGCAAATAATCTGCTTATAAGAGAGGCAAGGATCCAGATCCAAACCACACCATCTTCCTTCCGCGAGTTCTCATCGGAGTGCCTCTGACCAAAAATCCATTCCATCATGGACCGTCGACGCGGCTCCTCCTCTCGCGCTCCCAGCCCTCTGCCAGGAGATTGGGGGAAATGTTCTATCCCGCACAACGAGCTGGTGATGCTCCAAGCGGAGGGATATCTTCCTCCGGCCTTTATGGTCCCGGTTCGAGCCGGGCTGGCCACCTACAAAGGTGGGAAGCAAGCGGAGGCCACCCCAAGTCCCAATAAAGGGGAGCGGGTATGCTTCGTCCCCTATCTGATAAGGGGGCTTGGATTTCCTGTACATCCGTTCCTCCGCGGGCTCCTGGAGTTCTACGGACTCCAGCTCCATCACCTCACGCCCGCCTCTATTCTGCATATCGCGGGTTTCGTTGCTCTTTGCGAGCTATTCCTGGGCATCGAGCCCCACTTTGCGTTGTGGAAGAGGCTATTCTGCCTCGTACCCCGCTCTCACGGGGGGTCAATATATCAAGTGGGCGGTGCCGAAATATGGCGCATCGCCGGGACCGGATATCCATCCGGAACCCCTAAGAAGGCGTCTGAAGACCGGCCTTCAGAATGGTTTTACGTAGAAGACGCTCCGCTGCCGGACCCTGTTCGGATCGGCCTCCCGGAGTTCAGCAATGCTCCTCTAAAGAAACGCCTGAGTTGGCGTCCGCGGAGCCCCTAGCTGGAGGAAGACAAGAGCGTCCATTATTTCATGGGCCGGATAAGGTTACTGACCCATTCCGGACTGACCATGATTGGAGTCATGGCCACATGCATTATGCGGGGGTGCAGCCACTACAATACAGGGGCCACCCCATGTGGGATTTCAACGGGGAGAATGATGCCACTCGTCACGGCCGCCAAGGGCCGGGATCGGCCGAAGATCTGGTGAAGATTCTATCCGGCCTGTACAAGGGGGAGAAGGAGGACTTCCTCCAGATGAGCCCATTGAACGGGTTCTCCATGAACAACCCTCGGAGCTGGGTAAGCGGATGTTCATTTATCCGATCCACACTTTCAAGGTTAAGTGCCTTACTTTATGGTTTTGACGCAGGATCTGCGCCGGACTGTGGAGAGCATACATAGTCCGGCCCCACAGCCCGAGGATCCAGAGAGATCCCTTGATCCGTCCTCCAAAGAGGATCCGGACATAAAGGTGGAGCTAATTGACGGGGTGTTTTACCAGCTCAGCATGGATAATGCTCTAGTCGCCATTACGGCTGACTCCCCCGGCCTATCTCCGGCTCCCCAGCTGATTGTGACCGAAGTCCTGACACCATTATTTCATCCTTGCGCATTTCTGACCACCGTATATGATGGTGTCTCGCAGGAGGTACCTTCAAGGCAGGAAGCCGAACCTGCGGAGGCTGACCCACAGGGGTCAGTCCGGCCCCGCAGGCGGAAGAGGGGTGCGGTACAAATCGAAACATCACCGCAACGGTATAGCTCGCGACCATTGTTTAGGACAAAGCTCCTAGGAGGCGTTTGAATGCTTATAACTTTCGCAGGAGAAAGAGTGCTCGCCGGACTGCGGGCGGAGAGGTTGCCAACCAAGCCTCTGCCAGCCAGGCTCCAACACCTGGTCTGGAGGGGGAGGCGAGCACAAGGCGCGAGCCGGATACTCCTCCAACGGAGGACGCCGACAGACTGTCCGCCACCAAGTCTGAGGTGGAGAGCGCCATGAACCATAGGCGTCGCCGGACAGTTTTACGTGACGCGTGCTTCTCCCCTGAGGCGTTGAATGCCTTTAACGCGGGGGACGCGCACCTCCGTGCTGCTCAAGATGGTTTGACCAGAGCCCTGGAGCAGTACGTAAAAGACATATGGGTAAGAGATTTTAATAGCTGTATATGCCAGTAGCCCCCGAGACTTAAAGTAGTTAGAGTAACTGATTTAAGGATCATTTGATATGCAGGATCTTATAGAGAAGAATACCCAGTTGTCCCAGGAGCTAGAAGAGTGCAAGGCCCAACTCGAGGCCGCACTAGCTGCCGCAGGAGGAAACACAGAGATCCCTCCTGGTAACACATTATGTCAAAAAGATAATCGGTGTGCGGCGTGCGTGTAAGTCTGACAATGACATTGCAGGTGTTGCCGGACTGGATCCGGACAAGCAAGACCTATTGCGCCAGCTGAAGGCCGGCGAGAGGGTGCTGACGAAGGTGCAACAGGAAAGGAACAAACTCCAGGATGCCCACGCCCAGCTTGGAGAAGAGCTGAAAGGTGTTCGGGCCAAGCTGTCTGGCTCCGTAAAGGAGAATCAGCGGCTTCGTCGCGGCATCTATAGTAAGTGCTTGAGCGAGCTCCTTTGAAAAGAAGAGTTCGGCGAGGAAGTCAATTGACAAAAAATATGTCTGTAGGTATGCTAACAGGTCGCCCTGCGGAGGAGATGCCCGTATCAACGGGTGATCAACTTCCCGAGCTGGTGCAACTGCTCGAACGAGTTCGGCAGGAGATGAGCGGCATAGTCCAGGCTTTATGGCCGTCCCTCTCCCTGCCCGAGGGCCTTGGAGAGCTTGCGGAGAAGCTTCAGGGAGCGCGGCAGCGCTTCCGTTTATGGAAGATTTCGGCCTGCCGCCAAGGTGCTAGGGAGGCCTGGGTCATGGTAAAGACGCGGTACAAGAAGGCGGATCCCAACCACATGGCTGAGGTCGGACCTGTGGAGCCCGACGGGAAGGAGATCCTTGTGAGTTTAGTGTACGGCTAGGTAGAGCTGGCCGCTAAATATTCCCAACGGGACTGTAAATTAGACAGCCTGTTAGACGGGATTGAGGAGGAATACAGTCAGTCGATTTGACAATGTATTTTGAAATGACATGTAAAATGCCTTCTAGCCGGATTGTAGATCGTTTGTCTTTGCCGACCTTTTCGCTTCAACCTCAGGACCCTAGAGTCCGGAGTGTGTCCGAATACCTTCTCGGTTAAGAAACAACCGGGGCATGCATGGAGACCAGGCGTAGGGGTCATTAGTGCTTTATCAGACAAGTGCCCAACTAGTTATGTTATATTACATGGTTAGTAAAAAACATCTTCCAGGGAGAATAGTTCCATTAAGGGTTCCTTTCCCTGGGAGGCATGCCCTAAAGTGCATGTCCGGACTGCGAAAAGAGCAGGAAAACATCTGGGGGCAGATAAATAAATAGGTAAAAAAATCATCTTTCAAGTCACCGACCGAATATTCCCTTAAGAACGCTAGCTTTCAGCTTCACCCAGTCTGAGGTACACATCTGGCTGACCCAGTAGTAACAATCGCAGAGGTGCTCCCTTTACCTCCTAGCCGAACAATCGGGAACGTAGGGGTAAGCACAGGAGCCAGGCAACCCAGCTTGGCCAAAACTTAAGTCATATCGATGCATATAATGGTGAATAAAAGGTACATGTGGAAGTTTGACACATGTGCTCGGCATGAAGCCCTTATAAGTAAGCTTCTGGTAAAGAAGCCCCCAGGTATAATGAGTGCGGATAGCACATCAAGTGTGCGCGAGCAATGTGCAAATAGGCCTTTAAGGGCTTTTATGAAAAGGGGTGAGAGAAAAAAAGAGAAAAAAAGACAGCTGAAGTGTAAAAGTTTGGACGGGGGAAGGAGACGAACTCTTAGTCCGGCGCTAGGCGTAGAATCTTCGGAGGTGGGCTGCGTTCCATGGGTTCGGCTCGAGTCGGTTGTCCGACGCATTTCGCAGACGGTACGCTCCGCCGGTCAAGACTTGATCGATAATGAAGGGGCCTTCCCATTTGGGCTTGAGCTTGTCCTTTTTCTTGTCCGGTAGGCGTAGAACTAGTTCGCCAACATTGTAAGTCTTGGCCCGTACTTCTCTGCTTTGATATCTTCGAGCCTGCTGCTGATAGAATGCGGAACGAGCCTTGGAGACGTCGCGTTCTTCCTCCAATGCGTCCAAGCTGTCCTGCTGATCCAGCTCGGCTTCTCTTTCTTCGTACATGCGCACTCGAGGTGAGTCATGAATGATGTCGCAGGGCAAAACTGCCTCTGCGCCGTATACCATAAAAAATGGTGTGAATCCGGTAGTACGGTTGGGTGTTGTCCACATCCCCCAGAGTACAGAGTCGAGCTCCTCTACCCAGTGCATGTCAGATTTCGTAAGGGACCGCACTAGTCTGGGTTTGATGCCGCTCATTATTAGACCATTTGCTCGTTCCACTTGACCGTTGGTTTGAGAATGATAGACTGAAGCGTAATCGAGTTTAATGCCCATATTTTTGCACCATAATTTAACCTCGTCGGCCGTGAAGTTCATGCCGTTATCGGTAATGATGCTATGGGGGACACCGTAACGGTGTACTACCCCGGATATGAAGCCTATCACTGGTCCGGACTCTGCCGTTTTAACTGGTTTGGCCTCTATCCATTTGGTGAATTTGTCCACCATGACCAACATGTACCTTTGCTTGTGGGTTCCCCCTTTAAGGGGTCCGACCATGTCCAGCCCCCAGACCGCGAACGGCCAGGTAATGGGTATAGTTTTGAGGGCGGTTGGTGGCATATGGCTCTGATTAGCAAAGAGCTGACAACCGACGCATCTTTGGACTAAGTCCTGAGCATCTGCCTGGGCCATCGGCCAATAAAATCCTGTACGGAATGCTTTGCCTACAAGGGCCCGAGCTGCAGCGTGGTGTCCGCCTAGGCCGGCATGAATTTCTGCCAGAAGGTTTCGCCCTTCCACTTCGGAGATACAACGTTGAAGGACTCCGGTTGTGCTTTTCTTATAGAGTTCTCCCTCATGGACCTTGTAGGCTTTAGATCGCCGGACTATGTAGCGGGCCTCATTTTGGTCTTCGGGAAGTTCCTGCCTGAGTAAGTAGGCTAGGAATGGCTCTGTGCACGGGGCGATTACTGCCATTATTTCGTGGGCTGAAGGTGTTATTTCATCGGCTGAATCGCCGATTATGTCAGATTGTTCTGTATTGGGTGGTGCGGCTGCCTCCGGGTTGTTATTTCCGGACTCTTCTTCCCATAGTACGGATGGCTTAAAGAGCCGTTCTAGGAAGATGTTTGGAGGGACAGCGTCGCGTTTCGTGCCGATGCATGCCAATACGTCGGCTGCTTGGTTATTATCTCGGGCTACGTGGTGGAATTCGAGTCCTTCGAACCGAGCTGACATTTTTAGGACAGTGTTACAATAGGTTGCCATTCTCGGATCCTTGGCGTCAAAGTCTCCATTTACTTGGGATATTGCGAGGTTTGAATCCCCGCGCACCTCTAGGCGTTGAATGCCCATGGAGATTGCCATCCGGAGGCCATGTAGGAGGGCCTCATATTCGGCTGCGTTGTTGGAGTCCGTGTACATTATCTGAAGTACGTGTTGGACTGTGTCCCCGGTTGGGGACGTCAATACGACGCCAGCCCCCAAGCCGGCCAACATTTTGGAGCCGTCGAAATACATAATCCAATTCGAGTATGCGCCGTACTCTTTAGGGAGTTCGGCTTCAGTCCATTCGGCGACAAAGTTAGCCAAGACTTGCGACTTTATAGCTCGCCGAGGTTTATAAGTTATATCGAATGGTAAGAGCTCAATGGCCCATTTTGCAATCCTGCCCGTTGCGTCGCGGTTGTTTATGATATCGTTGAGGGGCACTTCGGAGGCCACTGTTATCGAACACTCTTCAAAGTAGTGTCAGAGCTTCCGGGATGCCATGAACACCGCATAGGCTATCTTTTGATAGTGCGGGTAACGGGACTTGCATGGAGTTAAGACAGTGGATACGTAGTACACTGGTTTTGAAGAGGGAATTTGTGCCCTTCTGTTTCTCGTTCGACGACGAGTACCGCGCTTACCAATTGATGTGTTGCCGCGATGTATAACAACATTGGTTCGCCCAGGTTAGGCGCAGCCAGGACCGGATTTGTTGCCAATATGGCTTTGATTTCTTTGAGTCCGGCAGTGGCAGCATCCGTCCACTCAAAGTGTTCGATGCGCCTGAGGAGGCGATAGAGGGGCAATGCCTTTTCTTCCAAACGGGAGATAAAGCGGCTTAGGGCCGCCACGCATCCGGTTAGTTTTTGTATTTGTTTGAGGTCTTTTGGAATATCTAGCTGTGACAGAGCTCGGATCTTGGCTGGGTTTGCTTCAATCCTCTACCGGATACAATGAAACCCAGGAGCTTTCCGGCTGGTATGCCGAAAACACATTTTTCCGGATACAGCTTGATGTCATATGCTCGGAGGTTGTCGAATGTGAGCCTCAAATCGTCTACTAGAGTTTCGACGTGTTTGGTTTTGACGACTATGTCGTCTACGTATGCTTCAACTGTTTTGCCGATCTGGGTAGCCAGACATGTCTGAATCATGCACTGATATGTTGCACCGGCGTTTTTGAGTCCGAAGGGCATCGTGTTGAAGCAGAATGGTCCATATGGAGTAATGAATGTCGTTGCGGCTTGGTCCGCTTCCGCCATCTTGATTTGATGGTAGCCGGAATATGTGTCAAGGAAGCACAATGAATCGTGCCCTGTAGTAGCATCGATTATTTGGTCGATGCGGGGGAGGGGGAAGGGATCCTTTGGGCAGGCCTTGTTGAGGTCTTTAAAATCGACACATAGGCGCCATGATTTGTCCTTCTTTGGTACCATTACCAGGTTTGCTAGCCAGTCCGGATGTTTGATGTCTCTGATGAATCCGGCTTCTAGTAGTTTGGCTAGCTCTTCTCCCATTGCCTGTCTTTTGGGTTTGGAAAATCGCCGAAGAGCCTGTTTGACTGGTTTGAATCCCTTTAGGATGTTTAGGCTGTGTTCTGCCAATCTGCGTGGGATTCCTGGTATATCTGAAGGGTGCCAGGCGAAGATGTCCCAATTTTCCCGAAGGAATTCTCGCAGTGCGGCATCTACATCAGGGTTTAACTGTTCCCCGATGGAGGCCGTCTTTGTTGGGTCCGTTGGGTGGACCTGGAATTTGACTATTTCGTCCGCTGGTTTGAAAGAGGTGGACTTGGATCTCTTATCGAGTATCACATCGTCCCTATTCACCATGGAGCGCAGCGCAGTGAGTTCTTCTGCCGCTAGGGCTTCGGATAGTGCCTCCAGGGCTAATGCAGCCGTCTTGTTTTCGGCGCGGAGTGCTATGTCCGGATCACTAGCGAGAGTGATTGTTCCGCCGGGCCCAGGCATCTTAAGCTTCATGTACCCGTACTGGGGTATGGCTTGAAAAATTGTGAATGCCTCCCGTCCTAATATAGCGTGATATCCGCTGCTAAACGGGGCTACTTGGAACGTGACCTCTTCGGACCTATAATTGTCCGGCGATCCAAACACCACATCAAGTGTGATTTTTCCTGTGCAGCGCGCTTCCCGGCTAGGAATTATTCCTCTAAAGGTTGTGCTGCTTCGCTCAATGCGGCTCCGGTCTATTTCCATTTTTGAAGGGTTTCCTCGTATATGAGGTTTAGTCCGCTGCCGCCATCCATGAGTACCTTGGTAAGATGAAAGCCGTCCACTATTGGACTGAGGACCAATGCGGCTGGTGCTCGGCCTGTTCGGAATTTAGGTTCGTCGCTGGCGTTGAAGGTGATGGCCGTGTCGCTCCATGGATTTGTTGTTGCTACTTGGTAGACTTCGGCGAGGCTGCGGATTGTTCGTTTTCGCATATTATTTGATGTGAAAGTCTCGAAGACTGTTGACACCGTGCTGGTACTGTTGGACTGGTTTTCCGGGGCTAGAAGCTCCTCGCCACTTTTGGCCACCTGCCGCAATATCCAACATGCTCGAAGGCTATGTGTTGGGGTGGCGCCTTCTGTACTGTGAATTTTACAGGGTCTGCTGAGCCATCCCTCCAGTACGGTTCCTTGCCCTTTATGGGGTTTTTGCTTTTTGGTTTTTGTACCTGGTGCCTGAGTGTGCTGCACCCTTTTGTTATGGACTAGGGTTGTATTCGGGGCCGGATTGTCCCAAAACTTAGTTTCGGTTTTCCGGAAACTCTCCATCGCACAGTACTTTCGTACTATGGACGCCAAGTCGGAGAAGCGTGTAATTTCGCGACGACTGACGGCGTTCAAGATTCCCTCGTCCGTGCAATTATTGCAAAAAATTGAAATTGCATTTTCCTATCGGCAGTCCTTTATCCTGTCCATAACCAGGAGGAATCTGGCCCAATAATGATGTACTATTTCAGCGGGCTCTTGCCGGATTTGAGATAGATCGCATATGTTTGGGTGGGTGGGTGGAATTAAGTCCGGAATCCTACCCATCTCAAGGCTCAAGGGCCGAGAAGTTTCCGAATTTGGAAACTTGGATCGTTGGATGTTGTCCAACGAGTCCGGTCCGACGCCTGACTTTAGGTTCAGTGCTTGATCGAAGTCCGTCCCCTCGCGGGAATCCGGCATGGAGGGTTCGGAAGCCCGAACATGACTAGTTTTCAATCTAGGAGAAGAGTCACCGCGTAGTTCCTCTACCACCGCGACGTGGTGGGTAACCTAGGGAGAGTTCATCTCTCACAGATCGGTTTTAAGCCCAATCTGATTGTAGTCTGTAGGGACTCCCAGGGCGGCGATGCGATCCAAGAGCTTGTTTACGGACGAGAGCTCTATTGGATCCAACTGCTCGGCGAATTCTGAGTTGACGCAAAGATTGCTTTTGACGACCTGGGAGGTCGTCGTCGAAGCGGTGGCTGAACAGGCGGTCATGAGAAAACCACCCAGCCGGATAGTTTGGCCAGCGGCCAAGGCTCCTTTGGCGAAGATACCGTCTTTAAAGACGGGAAGAGGCATCCTTCCTATCGGTGACGGCACAGAGGAACTCTCAATGAAAGCACCAATGTCGGTGTCAAAACCGGCGGATCTCGGGTAGGGGGTCCCAAACTGTGCGTCTAGGTAGATGGTAACAGGAGACAAGGGACATGATGTTTTTACCCAGGTTCGGGCCCTCTCGATGGAGGTAAAACCCTACTCCTGCTTGATTGATATTGATGATATGGTAGTACAAGAGTGGATCTACCACGAGATCAAGGAGGCTAAACCCTAGAAGCTAGCCTATGGTATGATTGTTGTAATGGTTGTGTGTCCTACGGACTAAAACCCTCCGGTTTATATAGACACCGGAGAGGGCTAGGGTTACACAGAGTCGGTTACAATGGGAGGAGATCTACATATCCGCATTGCCAAGCTTGCCTTCCACGCCAAGGAAAGTCCCATCCGGACACGGGACGAAGTCTTCAATCTTGTATCTTCATAGTCTTGGAGTCCGGCTGACGATGATAGTCCGACTGTCCGGACACCCCCTAGTCCAGGACTCCCTCAATGGGCCTCAAGCGCAAATACCATATGGCCAAATGGGCTACTGTGTGTTGGCCCAAGTCCTTGGGAGGACTTGGGATCACTAATACCAGACTCCAAAACATTGCTTTGATGTGCAAGTGGATTTGGAAGTTATCGCATGAAGGAAATATGCCCTAGAGGCAATAATAAAGTTATTATTTATTTCCTTATCATGATAAATGTTTATTATTCATGCTAGAATTGTATTAACCGGAAACTTAGTACATGTGTGAATACATAGACAAAACATATAGTCCCTAGAATGCCTCTACTTGACTAGCTCATTAATCAAACATGGTTAAGTTTCCTAACCATAGACATGAGTTGTCATTTGATGAACAGGATCACATCATTAGGAGAATTATGTGATGGACATGACCCATCCGTTAGCTTAGCTTTATGATCGTGTTAGTTTCATTGCTACTGCTTTCTTCATGACTTATACAAGTTCCTCAGACTATGAGATTATGCAACTCCCGAATACCGGAGGAACACTTTGTGTGCTACCAAACGTCAAACGTAAAAGGGTGATTATAAAGGTGCTCTGCAGGTGTCTCCAAAAGTGTTTGTTGGGTTTGCATAGATCGAGATTAGGATTTGTCACTCCGTGTTTCGGAGAGGTATCTCTGGGCCCTCTTAGTAATACTCATCGCTATAAGCCTTCCAAGCATTGTGACTAATGAGTTAGTTGCGGGATGAAGTATTACTGAATGAGTAAAGAGACATGTCGGTAATGAGATTGAACCAGGTATTGAGATACGGACGATCGAATCACGGGCAAGTAACATACCGATGACAAAGGGCACAACGTATGTTGTTATGTGATAACCCACAAGTATAGGGGGTCGCAATAGTTTTCAAGGGTAGAGTATTCAACCCAAATTTATTGATTCGACACAAGGGGAGCCAAAGAATATTCTCAAGTATTAGAAGTTGAGTTGTCAATTCAACCACACCTGGATAACTTAGTATCTGCAGCAAAGTATTTAGTAGCAAAGTAGTATGGAAGTAACAGTAATAGTAGCAAAAGTAACAGTAGCAGTTTTGTAGTAGTTGTAACAGTAGCAACGGTAAAGTAAATAAGCAAAGAGCAATATGTGAAAAGCTCGTAGGCATTGGATCAGTGATGGATAATTATGTTGGATGCGATTCCTCATGTAATAGTTATAACATAGGGTGACACAGAACTAGCTCCAATTCATCAATGTAATGTAGGCATGTATTCCGAATATAGTCATACGTGTTTATGGAAAAGAACTTGCATGACATCTTTTGTCCTACCCTCCCGTGGCGGGGGTCCTAATGGAAACTAAGGGATATTAAGGCCTCCTTTTAATAGAGTACCGGACCAAAGCATTAACACTTAGTGAATACATGAATTCCTCAAACTATGGTCATCACCGAGAAGTATCCCGATTATTGTCACTTCGGGGTTGTTGGATCATAACACATAATAGGTGACTATAGACTTGCAAGATAGGATCAAGAACTCACATATATTCATGAAAACACAATAGGTTCAGATCTGAAATCATGGCACTCGGGCCCCAGTGACAAGCACTAAGCATAGCAAAGTCATAGCAACATCAATCTCAGAACATAGTGCATACTAGGGATCAAACCCTAACAAAACTAACTTGATTACATGGTAAATCTCATCCAACCCATCACTGTCCAGCAAGCCTACGATGGAATTACTCACGCACGGCGGTGAGCATCATGAAATTGGTGATAGAGGATGGTTGATGATGACGACAACAATGAATCCCCCTCTCTGGAGCCCCGAACGGACTCCAGATCGGCCCTCCCGAGAGAGATTAGGGCTTGGCGGTGGCTCCGTATAATAAAACGCGATGAAACTTTCCCTCTAATTTTTTCTCCGCGAACGTGAATATATGGAGTTGGAGTTGAGGTCGGTGGAGGTCCAGGGGGCCCACGAGGCAGGGGGCGTGCCCTGGGGGGGCACCATCGTGGACAGGGTGCGGGCCCCATGATGTTGATTCTTTCGCCAGTATTTTTTATTAATTCTGAAAAGTTGCTCCGTATATTTTCAGGTCATTCCGAGAACTTCTATTTCTGCAAAAAATAACACCATGGCAGTTTTGCTAAAAACAACGCCAGTCCACATGCAAGTTAGAGTCCAAAACAAGGCAAAAGTGTTTGGAAAAGTAGATACGACGGAGACGTATCATTGTGTGGTTTGACCAATAAATATCTTCATAGAATATGTAGGAACCAATATGAGCATCCAGGTTCCGTTATTGATTATTTACCGGAGACGTGTCTTAGTCATGTCTACATAGTTCTCGAACCCGTAGGGTCCGCACGCTTAACATTTGATGACGATTGGTATTATGAGTTTATGTGTTTTGATGTATCGAAGGTAGTTTGGAGTTCCGGATGTGATCACGGACATGATGAGGAGTCTCGAAATGGTGGAGACATGAAGATTGATTTATTGGACGACTATGTTTGGACATCGAAATAATTCCGGATAAGTTCGGGCATTTACCGGAGTACCGGGGGTTACCGAAACCCTCCCGGGGAGCATATGGGCCTTAGTGGGAGAGGAGAGAAGGCAGCCTAGGAGGGGGCGCCCCCCAAACCCAATCCAAATTGGGTGAGGGGGCCGGCCCCCCTTACCTTTCTCCTTCCCCTCTTCCTTCTATTCCTAGTGGGACTAGGAAAGGGGGAGTCCTACTCCTACTAGGAGGAGGACTCCTCTCCCCTTGGCGCGCCTAGAGAGGCCGGCCGACCTCCCCCTCCCTCCTTTTTATATGAGGGAGGGGGGCACCCCTTAGACACACAAGTTGACATTGTTTAGCCGTGTGCGGTGCCCCCCTCCACGGTTACACATCTCGGTCATATCGTCGTAGTGCTTAGGAGAAGCCCTGCGCCGGTAACTTCATCATCACCGTCACCACGCCGTCGTGCTGACGAAACTCTCCCTCGGCCTCAACTAGATCAAGAGTACGAGGGACGTCCCTGAGCTGAACATGTGCTGATCGGGGAGGTGCCGTACGTTCGGTGCTAAGATCGGTCGGATCATGAAGACGTATGACTACATCAACCGCGTTGTCATAACACTTCCGCTTTCGGTCTACGAGAGTACATGGACACACTCTCCCCTCTCGTTGCTATGCATCACATAGATAGATCTTGCATGATCGTAGGTTTTTTTTGAAATTACCGCGTTCCCCAACAGTGGCATCTGAGCCAGGTCTATGCGTAGATGTTATATGCACGAGTAGAACACAAAGAGTTGTGGGTGATAATAGTCATACTGCTTACCAGCATGTCATACTTTGATTCAACAGTATTGTTGGATGAAGCGGCTCAAACCGACATTACGCGTATGCTTACGCGAGACTGGTTCTACCAATGTGCTTTGCACATATGTGGTTGGTGAGTGTCTGTTTCTCCAACTTTAGTTGAATCGAGTGTGGCTACGCCCGGTCCTTCTTGAAGGTCAAAACAACACACTTGACGAAAAATCGTTGTGGTTTTGATGCGTCGGTAAGAATGGTTCTTGCTAGAAGCCCGTAGCAGCCACGTAAAACTTGCAACAACAAAGTAGAGGACGTCTAACTTGTTTTTGTAGGGCTTGTTGTGATGTGATATGGTCAAGCATGATGTCATATAAATTGTTGTATGAGATGATCATGTTTTGTAACAAAGTTATCGGCAACTGGCAGGAGCCATATGGTTGTCGCTTTATTGTATGCAATGCAATCGCCATGTAATTGTTTTACTTTATCACTAAGCGGTAGCGATAGTCATAGTAACAATAGGTGGCGAGACGACAATGATGCTACAATGGAGATCAAGGTGTCGTGCCGGTGACGTTGGATATCATGACGATGCTTCGGTGATGGAGATCATGAGCACAAGATGATGATGGCCATATCATGTCACATATTTTGATTGCATGTGATGTTTATCCTTTATGCATCTTATTTTGCTTAGAACGTCAGTAGCATTATAAGATGGTCCCTTACTAAATTTCAAGATACAAGTGTTCTCCCTGAGTATGCACCGTTGCTAGAGTTCGTCGTGTCGAGGCACCACGTGATGATCGGGTGTGATAAGCTCTACGTTCACATACAACGGGTGCAAGCCAGTTTTGCACACGCAGAATACTCTGGTTAAACTTGACGAGCCTAGCATATACAGATATGGCCTGGAACACTGAGAACGAAAGGTCGAGCGTGAATCATATAGTAGATATGATCAACATAGTGATGTTCACCATTGAAAACTACTCCATCTCACGTGATGACCGGACATGGTTTAGTTGATTTGGATCACGTGATCACTTAGATGATTAGAGGATGTCTATCTAAGTGGGAGTTCTTAAGTAATATGATTAATTGAACTTTAATTTATCATGAACTTAGTACCTGATAGTATTTTGCATGTCTATGTTGTTGTAGATCAATGGCCCGTGCTACCGTTCCTTTGAATTTAATTGTGTTCCTAGAGAAAGCAAAGTTGAAAGATGATGGCAGCAACTATACGGACTGGGTCCATAACTTGAGGATTATCCTCATTTCTGCACAAAAGAATTACGTCCTGGAAGTACCGTTAGGTGTACCACCCGCGCCCGCAACTGCAGACATTGTGAATGCCTGGCAGACGCGTGTTGATGACTACTCGATAGTTCGGTGTGCCATGCTTTACAGCTTAGAACCGGGACTTCAATGACGTTTTGAATGTCATGGATCATATGAGATGTTCTAGGAGTTGAGGTTAGTATTTCAATCAAATGCCCGGATTGAGAGATATGAAGTCTCTAATAAGTTCTACAGTTGTAAAATGGAGGAGAGTAGTTCTGTCAGTAAACACATACTCAGAATGTCTGGGTACCACAACCACTTGACTCAAATGGGAGTTAATCTTCCTGATGATAGTGTCATTGACAGCGTTCTTCAATCACTGCCACCAAGCTACAAAAGCTTCATGATGAACTATAATATGCAAGGGATGAACAAGACTATTCCCGAGCTCTTCACGATGCTAAAGGCCGCGGAGGTAGAAATCAAGAAGGATCATCAAGTGTTGATGGTCAATAAGACCACTAGTTTCAAGAAAAAAGACAAAGGTAAGAAAGGGAACTTCAAGAAGAATGGAAAAAAAGGTTTTTGCTCAAGAGAAGAAACCCAAGTCTAGACCTAAGCCTGAAACTGAGTGCTTCTACTGCAAAGGGACTGGTCACTAGAAGCAGAACTGCCCCAAGTATTTGGCGGATAAGAAGGATGGCAAAGTCAAAGGTATATTTGATATACATGTTATTGATGTGTACTTAACTAATGCTCGCAGTAGTGCCTGGGTATTTGATACTGGTTCTGTTGCTCATATTTGCAACTCGAAACATGGGCGACGGATTAAGAGAAGATTGGCTAAGGACGAGGTGACGATGCGCGTGGGAAATGGTTCCAAAGTCAATGTGATCGTGGTCGGCACGCTTCCTCTACATCTACCATCGGGATTAGTTTTAGACCTGAATAATTGTTATTTGGTGCGAGCGTTGAGCATGGACATTATATCTGGATCTTGTTTGATGCGAGACGATTATTCATTTAAATCAGAGAATAATGGTTGTTCTATTTATATGAGTAATATCTTTTATGGTCATGCACCCCTGCTAAGTGGTCTATTTTTGTTGAATCTCGATAGTAGTGATACACATATTCATAGTGTTGAAGCCAAAAGATTGAAGTTTAATAATAATAGTGCAACTTATTTGTGGCACTGCCGTTTGGGTCATATCGGTGTAAAGCGCATGAAGAAACTCCATACTGATGGACTTTTGGAATCACTTGATTATGAATCACTTGGTGCTTGCGAACTGTGCCTTATGGGAAAGATGACTAAAACTCCGTTCTCCGGAACAATAGAACAAGCTACTTACTTGTTGAAAATAATACGTACCGATGTATGCGGCCCAATGAGTATTGATGCTCGTGGTGGGTATCGTTATTTTCTTACCATCACAGATGATTTAAGCAGATATGGTTATATCTACTTAAATGAAGCATAATTCTGAAACATTTGAAAAGTTCAAAGAATTTCAGAGTGACGTGGAAAATCATTGTAACAAGAAAATAAAGTTTCTATAATCTGATCATGGAGGAGAATATTTGAGTTGCGAGTTTGGTCTTCATTTGAAACAACATGGGATAGTTTCACAATTAACGCCACCTGGAACACCACAATGAAATGGTGTGTCCGAACATCGTAACCGCACTTTATTAGATACGGTGCGATCTATGATGTCTCTTACTGATTACCGCTATTGTTTTGGGGTTATGCTTTAGAGACGACAGCATTCACTTTAAACAGGGTGTTGACACCAGATTTTGGCACAGTCAAGAACTTATTTAAAATGGCCTCAAATGGAGAAGTGTTCTACATGAAAAAGTTTCGTATTGTCGATACGAACATTTTGAAGTTTGGGCCATCGCCATCTGATCTCATCTCAAAGGCCGAAGTTGTGTTCGAAATACTGAGATTTTGTATTCAGAATACTATTCGGCACATTACGCCCCCAAGACTGCCTCGTATGGAAAAATGATCTACATGGATTGTCTTCGCCTCGTCGAAACGATCGATTTTGATATAAGAATCGTTCCAATCCGAGTTCGTATGCAAAAGTTAGAGCCATCCGAATACAGCACTATCACGAGCCAAAAGTGGCGCGCCCCACCAGACACCCTGTCTGATGGGTAGCGCGAATAACAGCCTGTGTTGCACGAGCGATTTGACCCTCAAGATGAACTCTAATCAAAAAACGTTCAACATAAAAGTTGTTCGTCTCATCGAAACGGTCAAGTTTGCTTTTGGGCTCGTTTCCATCCGAGGTCGTTTACCACCTCAAAAGTTACCCGCAAGGTGCAGCCAGTTTAAACCGAACAGTTTTGGAAAGTTCGGACAAAACAAATCCGAATTTGACTAGGGTTTTGGACGTGAATCCAAGCCTTTTCCTTGCACAGGAAGTCCAGCCGCCTCTTATATACCTGAGGGGTGACGGCCGATTGAACAACACACAATCGAACAAATCTATCTACACTTTTTACCTTTACTTTTCCTTCTCCCTTTTTCTTCTTCTTCCTCGTTCTTCGTTCGTTCTTCTTCATTGCAGGGTGGCGAACCTCGAGGCCCTAGGGGTGATCAGGTCGACCTAGGGCAGCCCATAGCCGCCGCGCGCCCAGACGGGGTCCCTCCCGGGCGTGTGGGGTTTCGGGTCCTCAAAAGCACCCACTGGATTGCCTGCGTGTCGCGCTTCCGGCTGGGTCTCCTTCAACGTGAGCTGCGGTGCATCACCCTCGGCGTTGGAGGTACACGGTGACATGTTCGTGTGCGAACACACTTTTTGGCGACTCCGCTGGGGACGAAGCTTCGAACGGTCTCCGGCCCGTTCTTGCTAGGAAGAGATCGTCATCAAGTTGCTGCAATCTACAAAGGTAATATGAATACCCAATTCCCATTTGTAGATGGAAATAACCCATATGTTGTTGCTAGATCACCTAACGAGCATAATGTATCGGCTAACCCTAGTTTTATCAATCATGCATCTAATTATGCGCAAGGGCCGATGCAAAACAATTTTCATGCTTCAGATTCTTATGATTTTAGCAACATACAACATATGTATCCAAACTCTCATGCATCGGCAACCCCACAAATCCATATGCCGATGAACAACATGGTGAGTTTGGTTAATAAATTTGAAACACCGCATGTTAGGATTTCCAATGCCATGCAAGAAAGTGTTTCACCATTTTATTCATCGGCAAGTAATGTGCAATATACTAATCCAACCATGCCGATGAACGAGAGAATTGGACATGCTACTACTAGCTATTCAGCCAGTTATTCCCAACCATCATATGCTACACCTCATGACAATAATTTTTCAGCACCATACACAACTGTAGATGTTCATAATTCGGCATCACACCTTCCTGGTCATAGCCGAATAAATGTAAATTTTACTGCAGCGGTTGTGCCCAATATTGTAGAAGATGAGGTAGTGGTGGCTGCATTGAAGAGTTTAGCCCAAAATAAGAGGATTAGTGCTCTTTGCCTTGAACAACATGAAAAGGGGCTATTTCCTGATTATGCCGCAATAAAAGCTAGAGTTTTGCAAGAAGATGAATCTTTGCCAGTTGATAAAATTGGCGAGCAAAAATATGGTTTTACAACAATGCATATGCCTTCACCTAGTACTACATCATATTATACACCCCCTACACAATTGCAAAGTTTCGGCAACACCCATGTGTCATTACCGAAAGAATCTAAAAGCATTGGGGGGCGATCATATCCGGAGTGGGCTGACGTTGAGAAAAAGCTTAAAGCCAATATTGCCGCTTGCCGCCGAAAACAAATTGAAGGGGAATTGGCTCAAATAAAAGAAGCATTGCCAATTGATAGTATCAATGAAAAGATGGATAATTCGAAACATGAAAGTGCTTCGGTTGAAAAAGCCGAATCAAGTAGTATATATTCTGAATCCATCAAATCCAAAGAGGCAAGCGGTGTTGAGAAAGGGCATGGAAAGCATGGCAAAACGACCATACTTGATTTTTCTGAAATTAAGGGAACATACTTCCTGCCCTATGAGTTTTGTGCCATAGAAATTGATGCGCTTGAAGGACAAGAACAAGTAGCCGAACAAAGTTCGGTTGACAAAGATCTTCAAATTTATGATGCACGAAATCAAGAAGAAAATTGTGACATGGTGTTGGGAAGTCATCCAGAAGCAAAGCACAATATTATTCATCATATGCAATCATCATGCTCTCCCAACATATTTGAAGAGGTATGTCTAGCAAGTAATTTACCTATTTTCAGATTTGGTCACAACTTTATTGTTGATGCATCTATTAGAAAAATTCTAATAAGTAATTTTCAAAGACCAATGAAGAAGGGCAATATACTTGTTAGCAATAAAATTGTTACTAAGCATATCGGTCAATATATTGTACCATTCAAAGAGACCGATAGTGACTTATTACTACAACCAAAGCTTTTCCCATTGCTTTATTTAAAGTTCATATCTAATTGGGTAGCTTTGTTTGCTTCATACTTGGCTTATGCATGGTCTCAATTGAGACGTGTATGTTCTAACTACTTTGATTTCAGAAATTCAAAGCCAAGGTTAAAATCTTTTGGGAAAACCGATGCTAGTATAGTTTCTTATTTAAGGACATCGGAAAAACAATGCGAAAGAGAATTCATAGCCGAATGGGAAGATGCCAAATCTGAACCATTCGTTTGCTTAACTCCAAAGCCGTTCTCACAACAAGTTCGGCTAGAAAAAAAAGGTATACCTTTGATTCAAACATGTGTGATCAAATCTTTGATTTGTTGTTGAAAAACAATTACATTAGAACTCTTGATCACCATGTTAAGCCATCAATTCAAGGACGAATGTATTGTAGGTTGCATCATTCGTTCAAACATAATTTTGAGGATTGCAATATATTTCGTCAAATAGTTAAATCGGCCATTGATAAAGGACGATTGAAATTTGTTGAGACACCAAGAGATGTCCAGTCTATTCCGATTGGTCCCGATGGTAGAAAGTTTTTGCATCGGCTGCTTCAAGCCGATCCATTTAAAGAGAAGGTAAAAACAGCAGGTGATGGGATCGAGCTTTCAAGTAAAGAATTTGTTGAAGAGCATAATGAACATAACCTTGAGGGCAAAAATTCCATCGAAGCTACAATGGAGACGCCAAGGACTGGGGGGCAGCAAGCAAATCCAATGATCGATGGAAGCAAACCAAAAGAAAACAAAGGCCGAAATAAGCGCAAGTGTAAGAGATCAAAAATCACCTTCGCTGAACTATTGGATAAATATCAAAAGAAGAGTGAAGAGAAGAATGCTTATCGGCCAAATCATGCAAAGAAACCAAGATCACCCCCAAGGCGCAAATATGAGGATCGGTATTGGCAAAGTGCGAATTTTAATGCAACATATTCATATCCTTATTTTGGGCCGCCAATGCCAATGCCGTGGATGCCTCCCTATGCTCATATAGATACATATTCATCATGGGACAGGTATGATACAAGGGCGCATTCTCCATCTTATTTTAGACCATCTCACCAATATTATGCAGCTCCAAGAAGATCAACATCTGAACAATCACATGTTAAAGACCGTTTCAATCATAAGGAATCGGTCCAGAGCTCAAGGAAGAAGAAAGAGGTGGTCAAACAAGTTTACCGCGTTAAAAGAGATGGTCGTAAGAGTGCTACTTCAGATTTGATCTCAAATGAAAAAGAGCCAATGAAAGTGTTGACATTGGCTACTAAAGGCAATGAGATGAAGCAACCAATTATTAAGAGTCAAAGTGCCAAATCTGAAGAAAAGAAGTTGAGAGTGCACAAGGCCAAGAAAGAATTGCCATTGGTCAAAACAGAATCACAGCCGAGATGCCCACTTGGCTTATCGTATTGGCAAAAGAAGGAATTACAAAATCTTAGTGCACAAGAGCTGAGAAAGAGGAACATGGCATGGGTTCCCAAGAAGATCAATCAAGACAAAAATGATGTGCATGCTTCTGTTGCAACAAGTACAATAAAAGTGAAGAAGGAAAATAATGAGAGCCACAAACAATTAAGCTGAAGGTGCGCATCACAACATCAAAATCTTCGGTTAGCACATCATCCATTTTCTTCAACAATGCTATTGATGCCTTTGCCATGGAATTCATCCACAGGTATGATCAGTTACCCTCCATGGACTTATTTTGATCCATGGATGCAACATAATTTTCCATATCATGACAGAGTATTACCAAATCACTATACATTTGGTTAGTTACATTTTTGTTGCTAAGACAAAGGGGCCGAAATATTTTATTGCTATTTTATTTGTTTATTTCGGCTATACATGCTTTAATGGATGAATTCTACATGGACCTTGTCGGTGTCAAAACCGGCAGATCTCGGGTAGGGGGTCCCGAACTGTGCGTCTAGGCGGATGGTAACAGGAGACAAGGGACACGATGTTTTACCCAGGTTCGAGCCCTCTTGATGGAGGTAAAACCCTACGTCCTGCTTGATTAATATTGATGATGTGTATTACAAGAGTGGATCTACCACGAGATCAAGGAGGCTAAACCCTAGAAGCTAGCCTATGGTATGATTGTTGTAATGGATGTTGTCCTACGGACTAAAGCCCTCCGGTTTATATAGACACCGGGGGGGGGGCTAGGGTTACACAGAGTCGCTTACAATGGTAGGAGATCTACATATCCGTATTGCCAAGCTTGCCTTCCACGCCAAGGAAAGTCCCATCCGGACACGGGATGAAGTCTTCAATCTTGTATCTTCATAGTCTTGGAGTCCGGCGGACGATGATAGTCCGGCTGTCCGGACACCCCCTAGTCCAGGACTCCCTCAGTAGCCCCCGAACCAGGCTTCAATGACGATAAGTCGAGCGCGTATGTAGTCTTCGGCGTTGCAAGGCGGGTTCTCCCTTTTAAGTTCCATGTACCTGCCGAACAGTGTCCGGCTTCCTTATCAATGTTGCGTTTCTTGGCTTCCACGCCCAATAATGGCCTTCCTCCACGCGTCGCATGAATGCGAAAAGCCAGGGTATCTTTTATGTTTTACCCCCTAGCTGTGCAAATAATCTGCCTATAAGAGAGGCAAGAATCCAGATCCAAATCACACCATCTTCCTTCCGCGAGTACTCATCGGAGCGCCTCTGACCAAGAATCCATTCCATCATGGACCGTCGACGCGGCTCCTCTTCTCGCACTCCTAGCCCTCTGCCAGGAGATTGGAGGAGATGCTTTGTTCCGCACAACGAGCTAGTGAAGCTCCAAGCGGAGGGATAGCTCCCTCCGACCTTCATGGTTCCGGTTCGAGCCGGGCTGGCCACCTACAAAGGTGGGAAGCAAGCGGAGGCTACCCCAAGTCCCAACAAAGGGGAGTGGGTATGCTTTGTCCCCTATACATCCGTTCCTCTGCGGGCTCCTGGAGTTCTACGGACTCCAGCTCCATCACCTCACGCCCGCCTCTATCCTGCATATTGCGGGTTACGTAGCTCTTTGCGAGCTATTTCTCGGCGTCGAGCCCCATTTCACACTGTGGAAGAGGTTGTTCTGCCTTGTACCCCGCTCTCACAAGGGGTCTATATATCAAGTGGGCGGTGCCGAAGTATGGCGCATTGCCGGGACCGAATATCCATCCGGAACCCCTAAGAAGGCGTCCGAAGACTGGCCTTCAGAATGGTTTTACATAGAAGACACTCCGCTGCCGGACCCTGTTCGGATCGGCCTCCCGGAGTTCAGTAATGCTCCCCTGAAGAAACTCCTTAGTTGGCGTCCGCGGAGCCCCCAACTGGAGGAAGACAAGAGCGTCCATTATCTGATGGGCCGGATAAGGTTATTGGCCCATTCCGGGTTGACCATGATTGGAGTCATGGCAACATGCATTATGCGGGGGGTGCAGCCACTACAATACCGGGGCCACCCCATGTGGGATTTCAAAGGGGAGGACGATGCCACCCGTCATGGCCGCAAAGGGCCGGGTTCGACCGAGGACCTGGCGAAGATCCTGTCCGGTTTGTACAAGGGAGAGAAGGAGGACTTCCTCCAGACGAACCCGTTGAATGGGTTCTCTATGACTAACCCTCAGTGTTGGGTAAGCGGACACTTTACGTGCCTAACCCATGCTTTCAGAGCTTAAGTTTCTTATATTGTGTTTTTCGACGCAGGAGCTGCGTTGGGTTGTGGAGGACATGCGAAGTCCAGCTCCGCAACCTGAGGATCCAGAGAGATCCCGGGATCCGGCCTCCGAAGAGGATCCGGACATAAAGGTGGAGCTAATCGACGGGGTGTTCCACCAGCTCAGCATGGATAATGCTTTAGTCACCATTACGGCTGACTACCCCGGACTATATCCGGCTTCCCAGGTGATTGTGACCGAAGTCCCGACACCATTATTTCTTCCTCGCTCATTTCTGACCTTCGCATATGATGGTGTTTTGCAGGAAGCGCCTTCAGGGCGGCAAGCCAAGCCCGCGGCGGCTAACCAACAAAGGCTAGTCCGGACCAGTAGGCGGAAGAGGAGCGCGGCGCAGACTGAAACGTCGCTGCAAAGGTATAGCTCACCGTTCATTATTTGGAGCAACGTTTCTAGAAAGCGTTTGAGTGCTCATGACTTTTGTAGGAGAAAAAGCGCCCGCTGGGCTGCAGGCGTGGAGGTTGCCAATCCAACCTCTACCAGTCAGGCTCCAACACCTGGTCTGGAGGGGGAGGCGAGCGCAAGGCGCGAGCCGGACACTCCTCCAACGGAGGATGCCGACAGACTGTCCGCCACCAAGTCTGAGGTGGAGAGCGCCATGAACCATAGGCGCTGCCGGACAGTATTTCGTGATGCGTGCTTCTCCCCTGAGGTGTTGAATGCCTTTAACGCGGGGGATGCGCACCTCCGTGCTGCTCAAGATGGTTTTACCAGAGCCACGGAGCAGTATGTAAAAGACATACAGGTAAGAGAATTTAATAGTTATATATGCCATTAGCCCCCGAGACTTAAAGTAGTTATATTAACTGATTTAAGGATCATTTGAAACGCTGGATCTTACCGAGAAGAATACCCAACTGTCTCAGGAGCTGCAAGAGTGAAAGGCCCAACTTGAGGCCGCATTTGCTGCCGCAGGAGGAAACACAGAGACCCCTCCTGGTAACACATTATTTCAAGAATACAAGCGCTATGCGGCGTGCGCACAAGTCTAATAATAACATTGCAGGTGCTGCCGGACAAGATCCGGACAAGCAAGAACTACTGCGCCAGCTGAAGGCCGGCGAGAGGGTGCTGAATAGAGTGCAGCAAGAAAGGAACAAGCTCCAAGATGCCCACGCCCAGCTTGGAGAAGAGCTGAAAGGCGTTCGGGCCGAGCTGTCCGGCTCCGTTAAGGAGAATCAGCGGCTTTGTCGCGGCATTTATAGTAAGTGCTTGAGCGAACTCCTTTGAAAAGAAGAGTGCGGCGAGGAAGTCAATTGACAAGATATGTCTGTAGGTATACTCACAGGTCGCCCTGTGGTGGAGATGCCCGTATCGACGGGTGATCAACTTCCCGAGCTGTTGAAGCTGCTCGAACGAGTTCGGCAGGCAATGAGCGGCGTCGTCCAGGCCTTATGGCCAGCCCTCTCCCTACCCGAAGGCCTTGGGGAGCTTGTGGAGAAGCTTCAGGGGGTGCGGCAGCGCTTCTGTTTATGGAAGATTTCGGCCTGCCGCCAAGGTGCTAGGGAGGCCTGGGCCATGGTGAAGACGCGGTACAAGAAGGCGGACCCCAACCATATGGTCGAGGTCGGACCTATGGGGCCCAACGGGAAGGAGATCCCTGTGAGTTTAGTATACGGCCAAGTAGAGTTGGCCGCTAAATTTTCCCAATGGGACTGTAAATTGGACAGCCTGTTAGACGGGATTGAGGAGGAATATAGTCAGTCAATGTGACAATGTATTTTAAAATGACATGTAAAATGCCTTCTAGCCGGATTGTAGATCGTTTGTCTTTGCCGACCTTTTCGCTTCAGCCTCGGGACCCTAGAGTCCGGAGTGTGTCCGAATACCTTCTGGGTTAAAAAACAACCAGGGTATGCATGGAGACCAGGCGTAGGGGTCATCAGTGCTTTATCAGACAAGTGCCCAACTAGTTATGTTATATTACATGGTTAGTAAGAAACATCTTCCAGGGAGAATAGTTCCGTTTAGGGTTCCTTTCCCTGGGAGGCATGCCCTAAAGTGCATGTTCGGACTGTGAAAAAGAGCAGAAAAACATCTCGGGGCAGATAAATAAGTAGGTAAGAAATCATCTTTCAAATCACCGACCGAATATTCCCTTAAGAACGCTAGCTTTCGGCTTCACCCAGTCTGAGGTACACATCCGGCAGACCCGGCAGTAACAATCGCAGAGGTGCTCCCTTTACCTCCTAGCCGAACAATCGGGAACGTAGGGGTAAGCACAGGAGCCAGGCAACCCAGCTTGGCCAAAACTTAAGTCATATCGATGCATATAATGGTGAATAAAAGGTACATGTGGAAGCTTGACACATGTGCTGGGCATGAAGCCCTTATAATTAAGCTTCTGGTAAAGAAGCCCCCAGGTATAATGAGTGCGGATGGCACATCAAGTGTATGCGAACAATGCGCAAGTAGGCCCTTAAGGGCTTTTTTAAAAGGGTTAAGAGAAGAGAGAGAAACAAAAGACAGCTGAAGTGTAAAAAATTTGAACGGGGGAAGGGGACGAACTCTTAGTCCGGCGCTAGGCATAGAATCTTCGGAGGCGGGCTGCGTTCCATGGGTTCGGCTCGAGTCGGTTGTCCGACGCATTTCGTAGACGGTACGCTCCGTCGGTCAGGACTTGATCGATAATGAAGGGGCCCTCCCATTTGGGCTTGAGCTTGTCCTTTTTCTTGTCCGGCAGGCGTAGAACTAGTTCGCCAACGTTGTAAGTCTTGGCCCGTACTTCTCTGCTTTGATATCTTCGAGCCTGCTGCTGATAGAATGCGGAACGAGCCTTGGCGACATCGCGTTCTTCCTCCAATGCGTCCAAGCTGTCCTGCCGATCCAGCTCGGCTTCTCTTTCTTCGTACATGCGCACTCGAGGTGAGTCATGAATGATGTCGCAGGGCAGAACTGCCTCTGCGCCGTATACCATAAAGAATGGTGTGAATCCGGTAGTACGGTTGGGCGTTGTCCGCAACCCCCAGAGTACGAAGTCGAGCTCCTCTACCCAGTGCGTGTCAGATTTCGTAAGTGACCGCACAAGTCTGGGTTTGATTCCGCTCATTATTAGACCATTTGCTCGTTCCACTTGACCGTTGGTTTGAGGATGATAGACTGAAGCGTAATCGAGCTTAATGCCCATATTTTTGCACCATGATTTAACCTCGTCGGCCGTAAAATTCATGCCGTTATCGGTGATGATGCTGTGGGGGACACCAAAACGGTGTACTACCCCAGAGATAAAGTCTATCACTGGTCCGGGCTCTGCCATTTTAACTGGCTTGGCCTCTATCCATTTGGTGAATTTGTCCACCATGACCAATAGGTACCTTTGCTTGTGGGTTCCCCTTTAAGGGGTCCAACCATGTCAAGCCCCCAGACCGCGAACGGCCAGGTAACTCTCCATCGCACAGTACTTTCGTACTATGGACGCCAGGTCGACGAAGCGTGTAATTTCACGATGGCTGACGGCGTTCAAGATTCCCTCGTCCATGCAATTATTGCAAAAAATTGACATTGCGTTTTCCTCTCGGCAGTCCTTTATCCTGTCCATAACCAGGAGGAATCTGGCCCAGTAGTGATGTACTGTTTCAGCGGGCTGTTGCCGGATTAGAGATAGATCGCATATGTCTGGGCGGGTGGGTGGAGTTAAGTCCGGAACCCTACCCATCTCAAGGCTCGAAGGCCGGGAAGTTTCCAAACTTGGAAGCTTTGATTGCTGGATGTTGTCCAACGAGTCCGGAACGATGCCTGACTTTAAGTTCAGTGCTCGATCGAAGTCCGTCCCTCCGCCGGAATCCGGCATGGAGGGTTCGGGAGCCCGGACATGACTAGTTTTCAATACGGGAGAAGAGTCGCCGCATTGTTCCTCTACCACTGCAACGTGGTGGGTGACCTGGGGAGAGTTAATCTCTCTCAGATCGGTTTTAAGCCCAATCTGATTGTAGTCTGTAGCGACTCCCAGGGCGGCGATGCGATCCAAGAGCTCGTTGACAGACGAGATCTCTATTGGATCCAGCCACTCGGCAAATTCCGAGCTGACGTGAAGATTGCTTTTGACGACTTGAGAAGTCATTGTCGAAGCGGTGTCCGGACAGGCGGTCATAAGAAAACCACCTAGCCGTATAGTTTGGCCGGCGGCCAAGGCTCCTTTGGCGAAAATACCGTCCTTGAAGACAGGAGAAGGCATCCTTCCTATCGGTGACGGCACAGAGGAACTCTCAATGAAAGCACCAATGTCGGTGTCAAAACCGGCGGATCTTGGGTAGGGGGTCCCGAACTATGCGTCTAGGCGGATGGTAACAGGAGACAAGGGACACGATGTTTTACCCAGGTTCGGGCCCTCTTGATGGAGGTAAAACCCTACGTCCTGCTTGATTAATATTGGTGATGTGCATTACAAGAGTGGATTTACCACGAGATCAAGGAGGCTAAACCCTAGAAGCTAGCCTATGGTATGATTGTTGTAATGGATGTTGTCCTACGGACTAAAGCCCTCCGGTTTATATAGACACCGGGGGGGGGGGGGGTCTAGGGTTACACAGAGTCAGTTACAATGGTAGGAGATCTACATATCCATATTGCCAAGCTTGCCTTCCACGCCAAAGAAAGTCCCATCCGGACACGGGACGAAGTCTTCAATCTTGTATCTTCATAGTCTTGGAGTCCGGCTGTCCGGACACCCCCTAGTCCAGGACTCCCTCAGACCTCATGATAATGGCCGATAATTAACTATCGTCCTAAGAAACTATCCGATCATGGCCGGTGTAATATTCTTACATCGTCGTTAGTTCGAATGGAGAGCGAGACAAGTACTATGGAGATTATGTTTTGATAGTTGAATTCATAACAATGGCCATGGTGTTGGTGTTGTTTATATATCTCCATATGGTGCTGTTATGCGAAGCCTCATGCCTCTTAAAATAGTTTTACACACTAATCAAAGCCGAATATGAAATTTATTCGGTTTGGAGCTTTTGGTTGCTATAGGTGCTATACAGATTGAGGCTTTCAGTGATTCGTTATAAGTAGTACAACAAATATCCAAGGGTTATCAATGCTTTGACGAGTCACTTATAGTTTATCTTAAGGTATGTCTAGATGCAAAATTACCTTGGGTTGCTATAAAATTGTTCATATTTCTAGACATGAAAATTTGAAAGAGTTGGCACAGCAAACATCCGGCTACTATGTTAATCATGGTGTGTTGCATTTCTATCAATAGCCGATGCTTAGTCTCGTCAGAATAGGTAAGGCCGAACCGAAGTCCACCCCTTCGGCCACTAATGAATTTTTCTTATACAGGCGAAAATAAGGATTGGAGAAAGTTTATTATTTATTATCAGCAAAATCCTAGCAAAAGGGTGAATAATATGGTTCCGAGGATGACCTTGAGATACATATCTATGGGACTTTATCATCGGATTGTTAAGGAAGTTGAGAAAGTTTCACCCAAGCTTGCGTCAAAATATTCACACAAGCAATGGCTGATATAAATTTGTTGTCCTAAGAATATGCCAAAATGGCCGATCGAGTGTTGACATCGTCCTTAGAGCAAGCTATGTGCAAGTTATTTTTCGGCACACAGGCTTTGCCGAAAAACAGGGGGGCATGTGTTGACACCAGATTTTGGCACAGTCAAGAACTTATTTAAAATGGCCTCAAATGGAGAAGTGTTCTACATGAAAAAGTTTCGTATTGTCGATACGAACATCTTTGAAGTTTGGGCCATCGCCATCTAATCTCATCTCGAAGGCCGAAGTTGTGTTCGAAATATTAAGATTTTGTATTCAGAACACTATTCGGCACATTACGCCCCCAAGACTGCCTCGTATGGAAAAATGATCTACATGGATTGTCTTCGTCTCGTCGAAAAGATCGATTTTGATATAAGAATCGTTCCAATCCGAGTTCGTATGCAAAAGTTAGAGCCATCCGAATACAGCACTATCACGAGCCAAAAGTGGCGCGCCCCACCAGACACCCTGTCTGATGGGTAGCGCGAATAACAGCCTGTGTTGCACGAGCAATTTGACCCCCAAGATTAACTCTAATCAAAAAACGTTCAACATAAAAGTTGTTCGTCTCGTCGAATCGGTCAAGTTTGCTTTTGGGCTCGTTTCCATCCGAGGTCGTTTACCAGCTCAAAAGTTACCCGCAAGGTGCAGCCAGTTTAAACCGAACAGTTTTGGAAAGTTAGGACAAAACCAATCCGAATTTGACTAGGGTTTTGGACGTGAATCCAAGACTTTTCCTTGCACAGGAAGTCCAGCCGCCTCTTATATACCTGAGGGGTGACGGCCGATTGAACAACACACAATCGAACAAATCTATCTACACTTTTTACCTTTACTTTTCCTTCTCCCTTTTTCTTCTTCTTCCTCGTTCTTCGTTCGTTCTTCTTCATTGCAGGGCGGCGAATCTCGAGGCCCTAGGGGCGATCAGGTCGACCTAGGGCAGTCCATAGCCGCCACGCGCCCAGACGGGGTCCCTCCCGGGCGTGTGGGGTTTCGGGTCCTCAAAAGCACCCGCTGGATTGCCTGCGTACCGTGCTTCCGGCTGGGTCTCCTTCAACGTGAGCTGCGGTGCATCACCCTCGGTGTTGGAGGTACACGCTGACGTGTTCGTGTGCGAACACAGGGCACCATCAAAATCTGTTGAGACGACGCCTTATGAACCATGGTTTGGCAAGAAACCAAAGTTATCGTTTCTTAAAGTTTGGGGTTGTGATGCTTATGTGAAAAAGCTTCAACCTGATAAGCTCGAACCCAAATCGGAGAAGTGCGTCTTCATAGGATACCCAAAGGAAACTGTTGGGCACACTTCTATCATAGACCCGAAGGAAATATCTTTATTGCTAAAAATGGATCCTTTCTAGAGAAGGAGTTTCTCTCGAAAGAAGTGAGTGGGAGGAAAGTAGAACTTGATGAGGTAACTGTACCTGCTCCCCTATTGGAAAGTAGTTCATCGCAAAAATCAGTTCCTGTGATTCCTACACCAATTAGTGAGGAAGCTAATGATGATGATCATGAAGCTTCAGATCAAGTTACTACCGAACCTCGTAGGTCTTGCAGAGTAAGATCCACACCATAGTGATACGATAATCCTGTTCTGGAAGTCATGTTACTAGACCATGATGAACCTACGAACTATGAGGAAGCGATGATGAGACTAGATTCCGCAAAATGGCTTGAGGCCATGAAATCTAAGATGGGATCCATGTATGAGAACAAAGTGTGGACTTTGGTGGACTTGCTTGATGATCAGCAAGCCATAGAAAATAAATGGATCTTTAAGAAGAAGACCGACGCAAACGGTAATGTTACTGTTTACAAAGCTCGACTTATTGCGAAAGGTTTTCGACAAGTTCAAAGAGTTGACTACGATGAGACTTTCTCACCCGTAGTGATGCTTAAGTCTGTCCGAATCATGTTAGCAATTGCTGCATTTTATGATTATGAAATTTGGCAAATGGATGTCAAAACAGCATTCCTGAATGGATTTCTGGAAGAAGAGATGTATCTGATGCAACCAGAAGGTTTTGTCGATCCAAAGGGTGCTAGCAAAGTGTGCAAGCTCCAGCGATCCTATTATGGACTGGTGCAAGCCTCTCGGAGTTGGAATAAATGCTTTGATAGTGTGATCAAAGCATATGGTTTTATACAGACTTTTGGAGAAGCCTGTATTTACAAGAAAGTGAGTGGGAGCTCTGTAGCATTTTTGATCTTATATGTAGATGACATATCGTTGATTGGAAATGATATAGAATTTCTGGATAGCATAAAGGGATACCTGAATAAGAGTTTTTCTATGAAAGACCTTGGAGAAGCTGCTTACATATTGGGCATCAAGATCTATAGAGATAGATCAAGACGCTTAATTGGACTTTCACAAAGCACATACCTTGATAAAGTTTTGAAGAAATTCAAAATGGATCAGTCAAAGAAAGGGTTCTTGCCTGTGTTACAAGGTGTGAAGTTGACTCAGACTCAAAGCCCGACCACCGCAGAAGATAGAGAAAAAATGAAAGTCATTCCCCATGCTTCAGCCATAGGTTCTATCATGTATGCAATGTTGTGTACCTGACCTGATGTATGTCTTGCTATAAGCATAGCAAGGAGGTACCAAAGTAATCCCGGAGTGGAGCACCGGACAACGGTCAAGAACATCCTGAAATACCTGAAAAGGACTTAGGATATGTTTCTCATTTATGGAGGTGAGAAAGAGCTCGTCATAAATGGTTACGTCGATGCAAGCTTTGACACTGATCTGGATGACCCTAAGTTGCAAACCAGATACGTATTTTTATTGAATGGAGGAGCTGTTAGTTGGTGTAGTTCCAAGCAGAGCGTCGTGGCAGGATCTACGTGCGAAGCGGAGTACATTGCTGTTCAGAAGCAGCAAATGAAGGAGTTTGGACGAAGGAGTTCATATCCAATCTAGTTGTCATACCTAGTGCATCGGGTCTAATGGAAATATTTTGTGACAATACTGGTGCAATTTCCTTGGCAAAGGAATCCAGATTTCACAAGAGAACCAAGCCCATCAAGTGACGCTTCAATTCCATCCGTTGTCAACTATCGGAAGGGGACATAGAGATTTGCAAGATACACATGGATCTGAATGTTGCAGACCCGTTGACTAAGCCTCTCTCACGAGCAAAACATGATCAACAGGAAAGCTCCATGGGTGTTAGAATCATTACTATGTAATATAGATTATTTACTCTGTTGCAAGTGGGAGACTGAAGGAAATATGCCCTAGAGGCAATAATAAAGTTATTATTTATTTACTTAATTCATGATAAATGTTTGTTATTCAAGCTAGAATTGTATTAACCGGAAACTTAGTACATGTGTGAATACATAGACAAAACATGTAGTCCCTAGTATGCCTCTACTTGACTAGCTCGTTAATCAAAGATGGTTAAATTTCCTAACCATAGACATGTGTTGTCATTTGATGAACGGGATCACATCATTAGGAGAATGATGTGATGGACATGACCCATCCATTAGCTTAGCATTATGACTGTGTTAGTTTCATTGCTACTGCTTTCTTCATGACTTATACAAGTTCCTCAGACTATGAGATTATGCAACTCCCGAATACCGAAGGAACACTTTGCGTGCTACCAAACATCACAGCGTAAAAGGGTGACTATAAAGGTGCTCTGCAGGTGTCTCCGAAGGTGTTTGTTGGGTTGGCATAGATTGAGATTAGGATTTGTCACTTCGTGTTTCAGAGAGGTATCTCTGGGCCCTCTCGGTAATACTCATCACTATAAGCCTTGCAAGCATTGTGACTAATGAGTTAGTTACGGGATGAAGTATTACGGAACGAGTAAAGAGACTTTCCGGTAACGAGATTGAACTAGGTATTGAGATACTGACGATCGAATCTCGGGCAAGTAACATACCGATGACAAAGGGAACAATGTATGTTGTTATGCGGTTTGACTGATAAAGATCTTCGGAGAATATGTAGGAACCAATATGAGCATCCTGGTTCCGCTATTGGTTATTGACTGGAGATGTGTCTCAGTCATATCTACATAGTTCTCGAAGCCGTAGGGTCCGCACGCTTAACATTCGATGATGATTGGTATTACGAGTTTATGTGTTTTGATGTACCGAAGGTAGTTCGGAGTTCTGGATGTGATCACGAACATGACGAGGAGTCTCGAAATGGTCGAGATATGAAGATTGATATATTGGACGAGTATGTTTGGACATCCGAATAGTTCCGGATAAGTTCGGGTATTAATCGGAGTACCGGGGGTTACCGGAACCCTCCCGAGGAGCATATGGGCCTTAATAGGCCTTAGTGGCAGAGGAGAGAAGGCAGCCTAGGAGGGGCGCCCCCCCAAGCCCAATCCGAATTGGGTGAGGGAACCGGCCCCCCCTTTCCTTTCTCATTCCCCCTCTTCCTTCTATTCCTAGTGGGACTAGGAAAGGGGGAGTCCTACTCCTACTAGGAGGAGGACTCCTCCCCCTTGGCGCGCCTAGAGAGGTCGGCCGGCCTCCCCCTCCCTCCTTTATATACGGGGGAGGGGGGCACCCCTTAGACACACAAGTTGACATTGTTTAGCCGTGTGCGGTGCCCCCTCCACAGTTACACACCTCGGTGCCATCGTCTTAGTGCTTAGGCGAAGCCCTGCGCTGGTAACTTCATGATCACCGTCACCATGCCGTCATGCTAACGAAACTCTCGCTCGGCCTCAACTGGATCAAGAGTACGAGGGACATCCCCGAGCTGAACGTGTGCTGATAAGGGAGGTGCCGTACATTCGGTGCTAAGATCGGTCAGATCATGAAGACCTACGACTACATCAACCACATTGTCATAACGATTCCTCTTTCGGTCTATGAGGGTATGTGGACACACTCTCCCCTCTCGTTGCTATGCATCACATAGATAGATCTTGCATGATCGTAGGAATCTTTTTGAAATTACCGCGTTCCCCAACATCGCAAGGGGTGACTGGTTTATGGGTCGATATCCTAAGAGCAAAGTACTCCCCAAATGGTAATTTCTTTGAAGGGGATGCGAGGGGCTCCCCCTTCTAGAATGATCTGCAGGCAATCAGACCAGCCTTCGCCCAAGGGGCCAAGTTTGCTGTCGGTAACGGTCATTCCACCCGCTTCTGGCTTGACCTTTGGGTGGGCACCTGACCACTATGGGAGGAATACCAAGACCTATACTCGATTGTGGTGCACCCGAATCTCTTGGTGGCCGACGCCTTAGCATCTACCACCCGGCTATATACTTTCGCCGTGATCTAAACAACCAGGAGACAGCTAGGCTGGGGTCTATGCTGGATCTTGTGAACCCAGTTGCCTTTTCCAATGAGCCCGATAGGGTGTCGTGGCACCTAAACGCTTCCGGAAAGTTTTCTGTTAAGTCGTTATACTATAAAGTGTGCCAAGGGACGACGCAAACGGTGTTTAAAGGAATTGGCAGGCTCGCATCCCGCTGAAGATCAAAGTTTTTCTTTGGCAGATGTTTTGTAATAGACTCCATACGTCTATCAACATTGCCAAACAGAACGGTCCGGCCACGGGCCGGTGCACATTATGTGGGAATCCTAAGAATGCGAATCACTTTTTCTTTTTATGCATGCTCAGACGGTTTGCCTGGACACTACTGCAGGATGCTGCTAACACGACACTACGACCAGAGACCCTTTGAGGAAACTGTGTGCGATGCAATAATCGCAAACGGTGGTGTAAAAAAACCCATCAAAAAAGGTGCAAAACGTTTTCGATGGAGGATGCATCAAACATGGTTCAGATTTTAGTTGTGTGTATGATGCGGGGCATACGGTTCAGTTCAATTAACTATTTGCGATGAGGAGGAACAAAAGAAACGGGCAGCCAGATGAAGGTGTGTGCGATATACAACATACGGTTCACTCGGATGAACTATTTGTGATTAGGCAACACAAAAGAAATGGTCAGCCAGATCAAGGTGTGTGCGATATACGGCATGCGGTTCACTCGGATGAACTATTTGCGTTGAGACAAGAGAACAGAAATGATTCAATATAACAAGATGTGTGTGATACTATAACAGCATCTAGTGCCCCTTAGTAATCTTGGTGTATTGAAGACTTATAGGTTAAGGGACTGATGCGTTTGTGAGTGTACACAGGTATATAAGTCTATGGGGAGTTTGATATTTACAGAGAAAGTCGACCCCTAAAAATGAAGTTCTTTGACTGAAGACTTTGGATTTCTGAAGACTTTCTGAAGACTTTGAAAGTGAAGAAATTGGTGTGACCTTGAAGACTTGGTATTCATTCGAGGAATATGAAGCGTGAAGACTTTTGTTTTTATAGTTTCATTTTCTCTTTCTTGAGTCATAGGAAACACCGTACTATTAAAGGGGGTCGAGGAAATACTAAGGAAAAATTTCAATGTGATGCTCAACTCAAAATCCTACACCTACCAATCCCTTCGAGTGAAGCCATTGGAAATCTCATGCAGTTCAGTCATATTCTTCAGTAACAGAGACGAAGTTCTTCTGATCTCTGAGGAATTTGTTCTGACTGAGGAGTTAGGAATTCACTAGTGTGAATTGCCTACAAAGTGAGGAACATGATAGCCCTGAGGTATTTGAGAGTCAAAAATATTCCGACCGTTGCTGTGCTACGTGCCAGTTGTCCCAAAATATCTACCCACCTAACGGTCATATCAGATAAGGGCATTTATGTCTTATCATGTCGGGCTGCTCCCTAGGCTATAAATAGCCGCCCCCTACAACCACTAGCTGGTTGGCTGCTCCGAGAGAAACTGACACTTGTCATTTGAGAGCAACCCATCCTCCGAGGACTTTGAGCAAAATCATCAATTGAGGAAAAAAAACCCAAACCCCAACCTACAAACCCCAAAGTGATTGAGCATCACTGAAGAGATTGATCCTGCGTGGATCCGACGCTTGTTTCCTTTGAAGACTGTGCTTCTTCCAGACGGTTAGGCGTCAAGGTCTAGAGCATCCAAGAGGAATTGTGGATCGCCGAGTGACCGAGTTTGTGAAGGTTCGGAAGTCACCTGAAGACTTACCACGAGTGATTGGGCATGGTTTGTGTGACCTTAGCTCAAGGAGAATACGGTGAGGACTGTGTGTCCGGGACTGGGTGTCCTCGAGTTTAAATACTCAGCCGCTCCAACCAGATGTACAACTGAGACAGCAGTTGGAACTGGTCTACCAAATCATTGTCTTCACCGAGCTAACTGGTTCTATTTCCTCAACTCTTTCATTTCCTCATGTATGTTGTTGTGTTCCTGTTCATATCTGTTTGAAGACTTTGACTGAAGACTTTCTCAATTTCCTCAGTTCATTTCTTCAGTCAGTCTATCTTCATCTTGTGTTATCCTATGTTTACGCTTTCTGTACTCTGTGCTTGTCTTCATTTCTTCATGATGACTGTGCTTGTGTTCTGTTATGTTCCTTTCTGAGTACTTATTCCACTTCAAGTAGTTCTTCATTTAGGAATTTCCTCACCAGCAAATTCCTCAGTGAAGAATTCATAAAAATCGCCTATTCACCCCCTCTAGTCGATATAACGCACTTTCAATTGGTATTAGAGCAAGGTACTCCCTTGTTCTGTGTGATTTTGGTTTAACTGCCTGGAGTTTTAGTTATGTCGACTGCAGGATTGAGGAACGTATCCTGTCCCATCTTTGACAGTCATGAGTATCCTCGGTGGAAGGCCATGATGAAGAAGCGACTCATGGCTATGGACAGTGAGCTGTGGACCGTCATTGAGATCGGTCTTACCGATCTATGCAAGATGGTGGAGGCTGATGACATTCGCAAGTACACGCTACTCAACCTCACAGCAAAGGATGTCATCTGCTCCAGTCTATCCCGAAATCAGTTCAGGAACATCATGCATCTCAATCACGTGAAGCTAATCTAGGACCGTCTCTCTGAGGTCTATGAAGGTCATCGATCCCGTCATGATCCTTGGTTTGAGGATTACAAGGACTCTCTCAATGTGATGACATTCGAACCAGAATCATCATCCTCTACACCCTGCCTCATGGCAAACAGTGCGAAGGTAACCGAATGCTATCTATCTGAGTCCAGTGATGATGAATATGGCGATGAATTCGGACCTAGCTATGTCAAACTTGCTTCCCTTGCCACTAAACAACAAAGATCTTTGGAAAAAGTTCAATACATGCTAAATAAGAGCGATGATATGTTGGGTGAAGAAATGGATCAGTCAAAAGCTTTGGCTGACAATCTTCAGAGACTTCATTCCAAGTTTGACGACCTTCAAGGTCATCATAACACTCTCTTATCTGATCACGAGAAGCTTTCTTTTGAACTTCTTCAAAGAAAGCAAGATCTTGAGAAGCTAAGAGTGAGTTATGAAGATCTTCAGAAGGAGCGTGATTCATGACTTGCTCAACAAATCAGCGCTACCCAGAAAGAATTTGTTCCTCCATGTCTGAAATGCATTGAATGTGAAACTGCTAATTCTTCACCTGAATGTTCAAATGCTTCTAATGCTACAAATTCTTCATATGTCTCTGCTGTCACTAATTCCTCATCTGAGGACAATGCAAGTATCACTGATGATGCAGGGCTGAAGAAATTGTACATGACATGCATGTACAAAAGCCTCAAAGGGCATCAGATTCTTTGTGATGTGCTCAAAAAGCAGATCCTCAACAGAAACCCTAGGAAAGAGGGTATTGCCTTTGAGAGGAAACTCAATACTGATGGAACATATTGGAAGCCTGAGCAGTATCCCAAAACCTCATGGGTTGCTGCAAAAGGACCTCCAGTTGATCCATCCAATCTATCTGGCTTTACATGTGAATCTCCTCATTCTTCTGATGAGTCATTTGACTCTAACTATAAACTGTTCAAAAATCAGAATGGTGAAGTATTTGCTAGATATGTTGGGACTAACTGCAGGAACGGTTCTCCTATGAAGAAAATCTAGGTTCCCAAAAATTGCCTTGAAAGTCTTCAGGTGAATGTCCTCAGGACACCACCTGTGAAGAAAAGGAACTCGACATCAAATTCTTCATATGAACCAAATTCTTCATATGGATCCAAGTCCTCATACGGAACAAATTCCTCACGTGGATCAAATTCCTCAAAAGGATCAAAGTCCTCATATCATCATCATCGTACTAACCCATCTGTTTCGCAGGGTAGAGCTAAGGGCTATGAATATGTGCATTATTCTTCAAATCATTATGTTCATAAGTCCTCGAAGAATTTCTCTGCTTATTCACATGCTTACCCTAACCCCTCTTATGTGAAACAAAGTGGACTGGCGTCTATGCCACTTTTCTCATATGGTGCTCGCAGTGTGATGAATTCTTTGCCACCCCTCCAGATGTGGGTGGTGAAGAAAAAGAACTAATCTCTTATGCAGGGTCAGGTCTCTAGTCGTGCTCAAAACGACTGAAGAATTTGCTGGAGACCTGAACAGTGCCTGATAGGACGCGGGCTAATCATGAAGAAATGAACCTTCATTTCTCACGTCCTCATACTGATTATCTGTTCTAATTGCTTGATGAAATTGACCTGATGTTACTGATGTCATATTCTTCACTGATGACGTATGAGTTTGTAAGCTCCACTAATTCATCTGCAGGATGATCAACCCAAAGCAAATGAGTGGGTCCTCGATAGTGGATGTACAAATCACATGACTGGTGACAAGAATCTATTGATGGATGCTCCCTTATCACCGTCACATCTGAAGTATATCATCTTCGCTGACAAAGGCAAAAGTCAGGTATTCGGTCTAGGTAAGGTTGCGATCTCAAAGGATCGACACATGGACAAAGTCATGCTTGTCGAGTCCTTAGGATACAACCTCATGTCTGTCTCAATGCTTTGTGATCTTGATATGGTTGTTGTCTTTGGAAGATATCGTTGTGTGTTGATCATGGAAGCTGACCATTCCAAAGTCTTCGAAGGCTTTAGGAGAGGAGATCTGTATATTGTTGATTTCTCTACAGGACCACAGCCTGCCGTGTGCTTACTTGCAAAAGCTTCAAAGGCTGGCTATGGCATCGACGACTTGGTCATGCTGGCATGAGGAATCTACACACGCTTGCGAAGAAGAAGCATGTCATTGGCATTGAGAATGTCAAATTCCTCAAGGATCACTTATGCGGAGCTTGTGAAGCTAGAAAGATGACAAAGGCCAAGCATCCAGCGAAGTCTATCATGACTACCACTCGACCATTTGAATTGCTTCACATGGATCTCTTCGGTCCTAATCATTATTCTGCTATGACGAATGATGCATCTCTATATGGCTTTGTAATTGTTGATGATTATTCTCGTTACACATGGGTACACATTGTCACTTACAAACATGAAGTGCAGGAAGTCTTCAAACGATTTTCCTCGAGGGCTTCAACCAACTTTGGTGTGAAGATCAAACACATCAGGAGTGACAATGGGACTGAGTTCAAGAATTCATGTCTTGATGGCTATCTTGATGAACTTGGTATTACTCATGAGTTATCTGCTCCTTATACTTCTCAGTAGAATGGCGTCGTGGAGCGCAAGAACAGAACCCTCGCTGAAATGGCTCGCACTATGCTTGATGAATACAAGACACCTCGTCGGTTCTGAATTGATGCAATTGATACTGCTTGCCACATCATCAATAGAGTATATCTTCACAAATTCTTCAAAAAGACTGCCTATGAACTCCTCATTGACAAGAAACCCAATGTAAGTTACTTCTAAGTTTTCGGTGCTAAATGTTGGATTAGAGATCCACATCACAATTCTAAATTTGCACCGAAAGCACATGAGGGTTTCATGCTTGGTTACGAAAAGGACTCGCACACCTACAGAGTCTTCAACAGCGTTCTTCACAAGGTTGTTGAAACTGTAGATGTGCGGTTCAATGAAACTAATGGATCGCAAAGAGAGCACCTACCTTCTGTGATAGATGAACCAGCACCTGAGGATTCTATCAAGTTCAAGGACACTGAGGATGTCATTCCTACTGAAGAATCTGCTGAAGAATTCATTCCAGAACGTGATGAACGATGAACTGGCGCACCTGAAGAAAATGGTGCTGAGGAAAATGCTCCTGAAGAAAATGCGGATCAAATTCCTCGAAGACAACCCGCTCATCCTCGTATTGCAAATGAAGTGCAAGTCGAGAAGATCATCGATGACATTCGTGCACCAGGTCCTCTCACATGCTCAAAAGCTTCACATTTATCTAACTTTTGTGGCACTTTGCTTTTGTCTCTATCACAGAGCCCACTAAGGTAGATGAAGCATTTCTGGAGCCTGAGTGGATTCAAGCTATGCAAGAAGAATTACATCAGTTCGAGCTCAACAACGTCTGGGAACTGGTCAAACGCCCAGATCCTCACAAACACAACATTATTGGAAGAAAATGGATCTACCGCAACAAGCAAGATGAAAATGGCCTTCTGGTGAGGAATAAGGCACAACTTGTAGCTCAAGGCTACACACAGGTTGAAGGAATTGATTTCGATGAAACTTTTGCACCTGTTGCTAGACTTGAGGCTATTCGCATATTACTTGCTTACGCTAACCATCATAATATCACTTTATATCAAATGGATGTGAAAAATGTATTCCTCAATGGTAAGCTTGAGGAAGAAGTATATGTTGCTCAACCGCCAGGTTTTTAAGATCCAAAGAATACCGACAAAGTCTTCAGACTCAACAAGGCCCTGTATGGCCTCAAGCAAGCCCCTCGGGCGTGGTATGACACTTTGAAGGAATTCTTCATGAAGAAAGGCTTCAAACCCGGTTCACTCGACCCAACTCTTTTCACTTAGTCTTATGATGGTGAATTGTTTGTGTGCCAAATATATGTTGATGATATTATCTTTGGCTGTACTGACCAACGCTATAGTGATGAATTTGCCTATATGATGAGTGAAGAATATCAAATGTCTATGATGGGAGAGTTGAAATTCTTTTTAGGTCTTCAAATTCGTCAACAGCGCAATGGAATATTCATATCTCAGGAGAAATACCTCAAGGACGTATTGAGGAAATTCGACATGCAAAATTGCAAAGGGGTCAAAATTCCAATGCCCACAAATTGCCATCTATGCACTGATGAAAATGGTAAAGACTTCGATCAAAAGGTATACTGCTCCATGATTGGCTCTTTATTGTACCTATGTGCATCTAGGCCGGATATTATGCTTAGTGTTTGCATGTGTGCCCGATTTCAAGCTACACCGAAGGAATCACACCATAAGGCTGTGAAGCATATTCTTCGATATCTAGCTCACACACCAACACTTGGATTATGGTATCCCAAGGTCTCTTCATTTGATCTCATTGGATATTCAGACTCTGACTATGCTGGAGATCGCGTGGACCGCAAGTCAACATCAGGCACATGTCATTTCCTCGAACGATCTTTGTTCTATTGGTCCTCAAGGAAACAGAACTGCGTATCTCTCTCCACTGCAGAAGCTGAGTACATTGCTGCTGGATCGTGTTGTGCTCAATTACTTTGGATGAAGAAAACGCTCAAGGACTATGGCATCAACGTGAAGAATGTGCCTCTGTACTGCGACAATGAGAGTGTTATCAAGATTGCTCATAACCCAGTTCAGCACTCGAAGACAAAGCACATCCAGATTCGTCATCATTTTCTTCGTGATCATGTGTTGAAGGGTGATATCTCCATCGACCATGCTAGCACTGAAGACCAGCTGGCCGATATCTTCACTAAGCCCTTGGATGATAAGAGATTTAGCAAGTTGCGGTGTGAGCTAAATATCCTAGAATCTTCGAATGTTCTCTAAAATGGACACACATCCTAACACTTATGTTGACTTGATGGCTTAGATGCCCAACACACAAAGTAACGTTTTTCTTCAATCAATGAAGACTAACCCTCTAAGTATGAAGAAATTATGAAGAAATTGACTCTCAGAGCCCTACGACAATTGTACGCGGTGTCTGAAGCCAACTTTCGTATACGGTGGGTTACGCCACCACAAAAGTTGAAAATCTTCAATTTGAGTTTTTTCTCAGTTTTGAAATTCCTCAGTTTTTCAAATTCTTCAACTTGAATTGTCTTCACTATTTCCGTCGTTTGTCTTCATTTGAATATATATATATATATATATATATATATATATATATATATATATATATATATATATGAGTTTTATGTCCTCTACAACATTCACTTATTGCTAATCCTTCAAGTTGACTGTTTCCGCTAAGTGAATGTGATCGGACCCTTCCCCCTCTATGCTAAACTCAATCTAATATTTTCACAAATTCTTCATATGCGTTCTGATTTGAAACTCGTTCAAAATCTTCACTGTGTCCTTGACAGCTGAAGAAATTGCGAACGGTAACTTAAAACTTATCTTATCTAAATTTCCGGTTTTGTCGCTCAAACCGTTCCGCTTCTCACGACAAATACTTATCTATTCACCCACGATCCTACACAATCGTCACCTCACAGTACATGGGTGACACATGTCATGTGAATGGGAAAAGCCAGGGGCACGTTCGTTCGAAATCCTCGGGCGCATAGTTTTTCACTACCGCTATAAATACCCCTGCCTTCTCCCCACTTCACTTTTACTCCGCTCGACCTCTCTCTCCCACTCGAGCTTTCCCAACCCTAGCGCCACCGCTACTTCATCGTCGCCGGTGAGGAAGAGCTTCACTGCCTCGACCTCGTCGCCGTCGTACTCATGCCGGTTGCGGATTTCTTCACTCCGCCGCCGCTGTAGACGTCTTCCTCTGCCAAGTTAGGGCGTGGAAGATCTGAACGGACGATCTTCACCTCAATGCTTCCCAGTTCGTCGTGTTCTTCACTTTGGGTAATTAAAAGTTACTTTTATTGCCCGCTTTGATTCATGTGTTTTCCTAAAAATCTTCAAAGGTGTTTATTCTTCAAATCTTCACACACTAAAACACCTCACATGTTATCTGTTCTTGGTTCGTTTCTCTAAGCAATGATTTTCTTCAAGATTCCTCAATTGTGTGGATTTTCAATCTATACAACTCTGGAACCTAAGACAAAGAACGCTTAGTGAAATTCCTCAAGACACATCTGGTCAAATTCCTCAAAACCTATTCTTTTTGAAAAACCTTCTGAGAACGCATATGACCTCTCCAAATTCCTCGCAACTATACTCTGTTCATAGGTACAAATGTCCGCTGCTGAATCACTAGGTTCTCATCCACTTAACTCATTTGCAGCGTTCCTCGAAGAAAAATTGCATACCTCTTCAGAAACTTCAGTTGTTCATATTCCTCAGCTGAAGAAAATGGCTGACAAGAAGCCACAGAAGGGAGGAAAAAGGCCCGAGGTCAACACAACATTTGAAATCCCTGAGGATATTTATGCTGGATACTGCACCCCTGATGAGGCCAAGTTTGGCAAGGAAGACAAGAATCAGTGCAAGGTGCGCATACAATGAATTGAGAGGAGATGGGCACGAGAATGGAGGGAGTACAGGTATGTTACTCCCAAGTACATGAAGAAATTCGCGCTCAACCCTCCATGCTCAAGACCTCCATTGAGACCTGGCCAACTGGCGGATCCCACCAGCCTCAAGCGCGGTGAGGACTGTGCTACTGAATGGGCTAGGCGCCAGGCCAAACTAGCCAAGCAAGCAAAAGAAGCAGTGAGGAAATTCAATGAAGATTCTGCTGCTGCTGCTAACACTGTTGAGGCCTCTGGTAGTATGCCCAGGAAGGCTATGCCAAACAAGCCTGCCCACAATTCCAGTGCTTCTCCTTCAATGCCCTCACGGCCAAACTCCTCAGCAATGCCCTCATGACCAGCATCTTCAAAGCCCTCACGGCTAATTCCTCAGTCTTCTCCTCCTCCTACGTCAATGTCTTCAGCTGCTCCGACAAAATATTCGGCACCTGTGCATCTTGCCACGTGCCAAAGGACTCAAGGCTTCTCTATTGCCTCTAGAGCATCTGCAAGCTCCTCTGCTTCTCGAAATTCCTCAGCTGGTCCCTCACTGCTAAAGAAAAAGGCCACTGCTGGACGAGGTATTCGACTAAGTCCTCACAAGAAGCAAGTCGCTTTCCAAGTGCCCTCTGATGATGATGAGACAGATGATGATGAACTTTCCGAAATCATCAGAGATAGGCAAGCCAGGGCTGCTAGATCCAAAGGCAGCAATGTGCCACTACTTCTGGATCCCAAGCTGATCCTGGATTTCATTGATTTATGGCACAAGGACCCCGCTACACCTTTGTCGGAGATGAACCTCACTCCTGGTCAAAGTCATGTTCTCACTCACTTCATTGAGGAAGAAAAGTGGAAATATGAAGAAGGACAAAGGCTGAAGAAAGCGCAATACAAGAAACAGCGCTACCTCAAGGACAATGTCCTCACTCTTACCCCTGAACAACTCATTGTTGTACAAGCTGAAATCAAGCAACTGAGTGATGATTTCAATCAGTACCATGCTGATTGGAAGGGAGCAAAGGTTCGGTTCGTCAATTTGACGAAGACTTTCTCTTCAACTGCCTCTGCGCCGGTGCATGTTGAAATTCCTCAGGCTGAAGAATCTGCCCAGCCCATTGAAGAACATGCCAGCAACACTGATGTCAGTATGGCTGCTGAAGAAAATGAGAGTACCAGGGCTGATGACTCCATTCCAGCCGCTGAAGATATTGCCAGGGCATCCACTAGTGGTGCGCTTGAAGAAAGTGAACAAGTCAGGGCAACTACAACAATTGCGCCTGAAGAAAATGCACCTCCTGCACCTACACCAACTCCGATCCTTCCATCTGCAGTAGATGTGAAGAAGACCAAGGCTGCAGAGCGTGCAGCGATGAAAAAGAGGAAGGCATCAACCTCTTCAAATTCTTCAGCTTCGAAGAAGATGAAGACTCTGATTAGTTCAATTGACAATCCAATTGATGCCGTTCCCGTCTCATTAATGCCATCAAAGGACCTTGTTCCTTTCGGTGAAGAATATGTGATTCCTGATGAATCAGATGAAGAAACTCCTTCTGCTGCTTCGACAGAGCAGTTGGATGAAGAAATTGAAGTGGATGAGATCTCTTCAACCCCAGTCATTTCCTCACCTTTGCCTCAGTTTACTGCTGAAGAGGCAGGTGTTGAAGAAATTGAAGAGGAGGATGTGGACATTGGCTGTACCACTCCTGTGCTCAATGATGAATTTTGGGACAGTCAACATCCCAACTCTCCAATGTTCACTCCCCTTCAAGCTATTCCTCAGTCCCCTGCTGCCAGTGAAGTGCAAATGGGATCTGAAGAACCTCATGCAACCCCAAGTGTTCATGAAGAAATTCCAGCCACTAGTGCTGAAGAAACTGTCAATGAAGAATTAACAACCCATGCTGAAGCTACTGAAGAGCCTGAAATTCCTCATCCTGAGGAACCTGAGATTGCGATCCCTAAGGTGGTAATGCAATTGACTGATACTCCTCAGCCCAAGCCAAAGGATCCCTTCTCTAAGAAGCAAAAATTCAAGGCTGATGATTTCTTCGGCGAGCACATGTTCTTCACTGAATTCAACCCCTAGGACAATGCTCGTCTTAGAAGGAAGCATTTCTGGACTGCCAGCAAGGCCAACTTCTATTCCTCAGTGCTCTTCAACAAGGACAAAGTCTTCGATCATGAGCATATTCCTCATGTGGACATGGAACCCATGCCTTGCTTCTCTCAAGTCCTCAGCATGATTCATGACGCTGGCTTGCTCAATTTCTGCTCTGACATAGTTGATTGGAATGAAGAGCTTATTCTTCAGTTCTACGCAACTTTGCATATGATGGGAGATGCTGCTGATGTCAACTCATGGGTGTTGGACTGGATGACCGAAAACACTCATTACAAGGCACCAACCTCTGAATTACTTCGTGCCTTGCCAATCAGTCCTCCACCAGAAGGTGCTCGCTGTCTGTATGATGAACCTGAACTTACTGATCACTATATGCAAGTGCTCATGAAGCCGCTGAAGCTTGGACAAGCCCAAAGGACCAAATTCCTCGTGAAGGAATTGCTCTATGTGCCCAGAACCATCTACCGTGTTCTGACAAAGACCATGAGTCCCATCAAAGGCCATGACTCATCTGATGAAGAAATTATCGGAATGATGAAGAATATGCTTTTCAATATCATGCATGGCATCCCCATAAATTATCACGATTTCTTCATGAGGACCCTGTCGAATGTTGCACTTTCACCATTTGAGCTGAAGCCTTACGCGCCATGGATCATGAGATTCCTCAGAACAAGGTCTTCACTCAACTACAAGGCAGATTTTTAGAATCACCTCAGCTACTTGCCCCCTATTGTAGTCCTCAAACATACAATTTCCTCATCCGATGAGAAGGGAAAGTCACCAGCTGTGATCGATGAAGGCACTCGTCCATTGGATGGTGAGTTTCGCAAAGCTGCATCTTACTCCACCAATGATGACTCTGCCACACATGATTCTGCTGCCAATGCTCCAAAGTCAAGTCCTCAAGCTACTGCACCTCGTGTGATGACTGACCGTGAACTGCTTATAAGTCTTCACCAGAAGGTCGATCGAAATCACAAGTGGGTTAAGCGTCAGTTTGGCTCTATTCTTCACAACATGACTTCTACACATAATGCAGTGAAGAAAAACCATTACTACCTCCATGAAGTGTTTGATCGCACCTGGGCTATTTTGTCACATCTATATGGTGAAGAAGATCTGAAGAAAATGGGCTTCAAGGAAGACTTTGACTGGTCTGCACCTCCACCGAAGAAATACAAGAAGGTCAAGGTTCCTTCCTTGGTGGCTAGCTCATATTCTTCATCACACGCCACGGACGAGCATGAAGACTTGGACGACACTGCAGAAGGCCCTACAACAACTCAAGACCCTGACAATGCTGGCGCTCCTCCATCATCATGCTATTCTTCAGGGATGTTAGTCCTCAGTTTCAACCCTTTTGGTCATTCGATGACAAAGGGGGAGAAGTTTGAGTTAGTCTTCAAGCGGGTCTATATATGGGCATTTTTTTGCTAAGTTACAACTCTCGTTCTTCTGATGACTTTGCTAGATTGAGTTGTAATCTTAAACTCTATGGTGGCTTGATACTTTTTCCTTGTTCTTCTGCATGCCTATTCCTCATTAATGTTAATGCACGCATGCTGAATTACAACAGTCACCATATTTCATCATGCATTTCAAATTCTTCATATCATGTATCAAATGCATGTATGAATTACAAGATATAGGGGGAGATCTCCATGATTATACTCTTCAAGTGTGCATTGCTTCAAAAGCAAATTCCTCACTATGCACATCTTAAGGGGGAGTTCTTCTATATCTTGCAATCAAATTCCTCAATATCAATATTTACACTTCATATGTTTATCCCCATTGAAAACTTAACCTATTTTGTCATCAGTCACCAAAAAGGGGGAGATTGTAAGTGCATCTAGTGCCCCTTAGTGATTTTGGTGTATTGAAGACTTATAGGTTAATGGACTGATGCGTTTGTGAGTGTACACATGTATATAAGTCTATGAGGAGTTTGATATTTACAGAGAAAGTTGACCCCTAAAAATGAAGTTCTTCGACTGAATACTTTGGATTTCTGAAGACTTTCTGAAGACTTTGAAAGTGAAGAAATTGATGTGACCTTGAAGACTTGGTATTCATTCGAGGAATATGAAGCGTGAAGACTTTTGTTTTTATAGTTTCATTTTCTCTTTCCTGAGTCATAGGAAACATCGTACTATTAAAGGGGGTCGAGGAAATACTAAGGAAAAATTTCAATGTGATGCTCAACTCAAAATCCTACACCTACCAATCCCTTCGAGTGAAGCCATTGGAAATCTCATGCAGTACAGTCATATTCTTCAATAACAGAGACGAAGTTCTTCTGATCTCTGAGGAATTTGTTCTGACTGAGGAGTTAGGAATTCACCAGTGTGAATTGCCTACAAAGTGAGGAACATGATAGCCTTGAGGTATTTGAGAGTCAAAAATATTCCGACTGTTGCTGTGCTACGCGCCAGTTGTCCCAAAATATCTACCCACCTAACGGTCATATCAGATAAGGGCATTTATGTCTTATCATGTCAGGCTGCTCCTTAGGCTATAAATAGCCGCCCCCTACAACCACTAGCTGTTTGGCTGCTCCGAGAGAAACTGACACTTGTCATTTGAGAGCAACCCATCCTCCGAGGACTTTGAGCAAAATCATCAATTGAGGAAAAAAACCCAAACCCCAACCTACAAACCCCAAAGTGATTGAGCATCACTGAAGAGATTGATCTTGATCCTGCGTGGATCCGACGCTTGTTTCCTTTGAAGACTGTGCTTCTTCCAGACGGTTAGGCGTCAAGGTCTAGAGCATCCAAGAGGAATTGTGGATCACCGAGTGACCGAGTTTGTGAAGGTTTGGAAGTCACCTGAAGACTTACCACAAGTGATTGGGCAAGGTCTGTGTGACCTTAGCGCAAGGAGAATACGGTGAGGACTGTGTGTCCGGAACTGGGTGTCCTCGAGTTTAAATACTCAGCCGCTCCAACAAGATGTACAACTGAGACAGCAGTTGGAACTGGTCTACCAAATCATTGTCTTCACCGAGCTAACTGGTTCTATTTCCTCAACTCTTTCATTTCCTCATGTATGTTGTTGTGTGCCTGTTCATATCTGTTTGAAGACTTTGACTGAAGACTTTCTCAATTTCCTCAGTTCAATTTCTTCAGTCTATCTATCTTCATCTTGTGTTATCCTGTGTTTACGCTTCTTGTACTCTGTGCTTGTCTTCATTTCTTCATGATGACTGTGCTTGTGTTCTGTTATGTTCCTTTCTGAGTACTTATTCCACTGCAAGTAGTTCTTCATTTAGGAATTTCCTCACCAGCAAATTCCTCAGTGAAGAATTCATAAAAATCGCCTATTCACCCTCCTCTAGTCGATATAACGCACTTTCAGATACGCAGCAAACAAGTCTTTAATCAGAAATGTGTGCGATGACCGATATTAACACAGACGATTGCTTCTAATAAGACGTATGTGATATGCTCTGTATACACAACATCTATTGGCCATTGGGGGATGGGCGGTCGTCCGAATATGCCATAAGGATGAGAAGAGGCATCCTATATCAGCAAGGACTAGTTGTTCCACTAGTAGCTCATGTAAGAAAACTCTCAACTTAAGTTTGCTCAGGCTGGAGCAGCCATCAGATGGGTGACTAGATGGGAAGTTGTGTTGATGTTAAAGTAACTGATAGGATGTGTCGTATTTGTCAAATTAAATGACTGATACGACCCATCCCATGAGTTAATTTAACATTGAGGTCCTTGTTTTTTTAACACATGTTAAAGAAGGTCTATCGCATTACTTTTTGACAATGTGCGATACATGGCATACAGTTGATCCATTCGACCTGTTTGTGATGGAATAAGCCGTGTGTGTTGGGGGCAAACACTTGCTAGAATTCAACCGTTTGCGATTAATGATTTCATCACCGACGGGTTCCCTAGTGTGGTCCGTGTTCATCTGATCATCATCTAATTCTTGTGCTAGCTCGATGTTCCTTCTATGCTAAGTTTCCATTAATTGATGTCGTTTTATGAACACGCCACCGTTTCCCACCATTTCCTCACCTATTTCCCGCTACCCAGCGATATTGCGCATAAACCTAGGCGGCGCATGACGCACGGAGGTGACAAGTGCAGCTTGTAGCACATCCACCTTTTTCAAGCATGCCAACCCACCAAAGCGCCGCCTTTGCCATCAACCTCGTCGACGAGGAAAACAAGCAAGCGCCACGGCCCATCAAGGCCGAGGCACTCCCCGGCAACGCGATGGACGATGCCGTGATGCATTTCATCGCCAGGGTTGATCAGACCTTTGGCGCATGGCGCTTGAGCACCGTTGATCAAGATATGCATGTCAGCACCGACAGGCTGCAGCTCGCCGCACAACATGATCGATGGCGCACTGCAGAGCAAGATAGGCGCGTCCGTGCTTATAGGCTGTGGCTCGCCGCACGACGAGACCATTGGAGAGTCGCAGAGCGAGAGGCACGACACGCCGCACAGCAAGAGCGGATCCATCGGCGCTTGCCTACTGTCGACACGGTGTCGCAGCTGTGTAAACGTCCTGTCAATACCCCCATTCCTCGCCAGGAGTGGGCAGAGGCCCTCAGCGCCATACTTGCACCATAGGCCGGATGCACCGTACTTGCATCGGACGCTCGCCGTGCCGTTCGCATGGGTGGCGCCGTTCGCCTTGTTCGCGGCCTCCTGGATGCCAACGTGCTGGTCCGTAGGCTTGACCGCCTCCTTGGCCCAGGTGTCCACCTGGGCGCAGTAGAGGAACATGGCTATCACATCCTCGAGCTGGTGATCTCCGTTGAAATAGCCAACTTGGAGCTCGAGATTGCACTCCAGATGTACCGCAAGCGTGTCGACCGCTTGGATGAACGCCTGCACGAGTTCAAGTAGAGCCAAGAGCTACCATAGGCAAGGGCTGCTGGTCATGGTCTCATGGATATGTTTTATTTTGTTGAGTCGTTTCGATGTGGATAGCTATGTGTTCACAGCAATCATAGTATTGCTCTGTTTATTCCTTTGTTTCAATGTGTGTACTCTGTTTTCTGTTCTTATATGTTCTGTTTCAATGTGTGTATATACGCTTTCAATTCTATATATGTGGATGATAGCAGCTAGATTCAAATTAGTATACAAAAGAAGATATATTAATTGTTCATTAGTTCATCACAAAATATATATAATATCATCACATATACGTTATGATACTTAACTACTAGGTACAATGCATAAAATTGAAACGAACAATACTAAAACTAACAATCCCTCCTGGGGCCAGTATTCTGGCAGCCCCTCGCCAGTAGCTCCCTGGTGCGCGGTGTCTTCCCAGTGAGGAGGAAGTACTCCGCCTCCTCCACCTCGCAGCGCTTGACGTACCAATCTGCCTCTTGCTAGCGGACCCGCACGAACGATCTTTCCATTTTGTTGGGCGCCCACCTGAGCTCCTCGTCGGTGGCACGCTGGAGCTTATCGTCCCACCTCCACGCAGCGATGAGGCACCCAACGCCTATGACCTTCCTCACGAAGTACCGTCTTCGTACACCTCCTCGACACGACAACGCGCCCGCCCCCAAAGCTCCGCCACCTCCTTTTTCTAGGCGGCATCACGGCTTCACAGGCCACCTGGTACCCGGCTTCCTCCTCCGCCATCTCCTTCTTGAATGCCACTTGCCTGGCTTTCTCAGCCGTCGGCAGCGACTTCCATAGACAAAGATTGTAATGGCCCCAAAACCAATCCAAAGTTGGGGGTCTGGCGCAACCTCGTCCGGCGGCGCGTAGGGGTCCTCGTCGCTGCTATTCGAGTGAGCGTCCTCGGGAGGCGACGACTCCTCGTTGGCGCGTGGGCAGACCGGCGACGCCATGGCAGAGATTTAAGAGAGAGAGAGAGAGAGAGAGAGAGAGGGCGAGCGAGGGGAGGATGTAGATGAGAATGCAGGCGGGACGACGTGAGCAAGTAGTATTTATTGGCGGCCGGAATCTAGATCGATGGGGATAGTAGACACGCCGGTCACCGGAATTTACAAGTACTGTAGTTTGAATTACACACAATTCCCGCAGCAAAATCCGTGTGTGAACATAATAGCTGACGGTTTCCAATATAGAATCGTGTCTGATTAATGATGCCCGCCACATACCTACCAAACCTCGAGCCACGAGTTAGAGTGCCAATCGTGTGGGGGCTGATTGTCTTGCCAGATATTTACATTTTCTTTTTTGAACACTAGATATTTACATCGTCTGATGATTTTTTAGCTCGCACACAAGTACACAAAAATATGATTTTTCAAAACGTTATGGTTAGGCGTTGCATGTAGATGTAGTTCAAATTTTAATTAGGGTCATTAAATGGCTAGAAAATCACTTAAATGTCTTTGAAAGTTCAAATGACCCCTAGAAGTTTCCAAAATTTCACATTACAGTTGTAGTAGTGCACGTTAAACGTAGAAAAAATATTGAAGGCCGTAAGAGAAAGCTATCTCCCGTTCGTCATCAAACATGCATTGTTCCCTCTCGGAACCACGAGCCTTCTAGTGAGTTGCTCCGGTTTGTGAGGGGTGTGTGTCCGAACTTTCGTCAAACATGCCAATTTTTTACCACATCATCTAGGTGGCATGACATTATATCAATCAAGGTTTCATGTGTTTCCGATATTTTTTTAATTTTTTGGAATTAAAATGCCATGTCACTGCATGCATACATATGCATGTGTCCATGTCGTGAGACAAATATGTTTGAAAATTCCTTGAAATTTACTGCGCATGGAATTAACTCGCACACAAGTACACAAATATGATTTTTTCAATCTGTTATGGTTAGCCATTGCATGTAGATGTAGGTCAAATTTGAATTACGGTCATTAAATGGCTAGAAAATCACTTAAATGTCTGTAAAAGGTCAAATGACCCCTAGAATTTTCCAAAATTTCACATTACAGTTGTAGTAGTGCATGTTAAACGTAAAAAAAATTGAAGGCCGTAAGAGGAAGCTATCTCCCATTCGTCATCAAACATGCATTGTTCCCTCTCGGAACCACGAGCCTTCTAGTGAGTTTCTCCGGTTTGTGAGTGGTGTATGTTCAAAATTTCGTCAAACATGCCAATTTTTACCACATCATCTTGGTGGCATGGCATTACATCAAGCAAGGTTTCATGTGTTTCTAATATTTTTTTAATGTTTTCGAATAAAATGCCATGTCACTCCATGCATACATATGCATGTGTCCATGTCGTGAGACAAATATGTTTGAAAATTCCTTCTAATTTACTGCACATGGAATTAACTCGCACACAAGTACACAAATATGATTTTTCAAACCATTATGGTTAGGCGTTGCATGTAGATGTAGTTCAAATTCGTTTACGGTCATTACATGGCTAGAGAATCACTTAAATGTCTTTAAAAGGTCAAATGACCCCTAGAATTTTCCAAAATTCCACATTACAGTTGTAGTACTTCACGTTAAACATAGAAAAAAATTGAAGGCCGTAAGAGGAAGCTATCTCCCATTTGTTATCAAACATGCATTTTTTCCCTCTTGGAACCACGACCCTTCTAGTGAGTTGCTCCGGTTGGTGAGGGATGTGTGTCCAAAATTTCGTCAAACATGCCAATTTTTTTACCACATCATCTTTGTGGCATGACTTTACATCAAGCAAGGTTTCATGTGTTTCTAATATTTTTTTTATTTGTTTCGAATAAAATGCCATGTCACTCCATGCATACATATGCATGTGTCCATGTCGTGGGACAAATATGTTTTAAACTTCCTTCGAATTTACTGCACATGGAATTAACTCACACACAAGTACACAAATATGATTTTTCAATCTGTTATGGTTAGCCATTGCATGTAGAAGTAGTTCAAATTTGAATTACGGTCATTAAATGGCTAGAAAATCACTTAAATGTCTGTAAAAGGTCAAATGACCCCAAGAATTTTCCAAAATTTCACATTATAGTTGTAGTAGTGCATGTTAAACATAGAAAAAATTGAAGGCCATAAGAGGAAGCTATCTCCCATTCATCATCAAACATGCATTGTTCCCTCTCAGAACCACGAGCCTTCTAGTGAGTTGCTCGGGTTTGTGAGGGGTGTGTGTCCAAAATTTCATCAAACATGCCAATTTTTTTACCACATCATCTTGGTGGCATGACATTACATCAAGCAAGGTTTCATGTCTTTCTAATTTTTTTAATTTTTTCGAATAAAATGCCATGTCACTCCATGCATACATATGCATGTGTCTATGTCGTGAGACAAATATGTTTGAAAATCCCTTCTAATTTACTGCCCATGGAATTAACTCACACACAAGTGCACAAATATGATTTTTCAAACTGTTATGGTTAGGCGTTGCATGTAGATGTAGTTCAAATTCGAATTACGGTCATTAAATGGCTAGAGAATCACTTAAATGTCTTTAAAAGGTCAAATGACCCCTCGAATTTTCCAAAATTTCACATTACAGTTGTAGTAGTGCATGTTAAACGTAGAAAAAAAATTGAAGGCCGTAAGAGGAAGCTATCTCCCGTTCGTCATCAAACATGCATTGTTCCCTCTCGGAACCACGAGCCTTCTAATGAGTTGCTCTGGTTTGTGAGGGGTTTGTGTCCAAACTATCGTCAGACATGCCAATTTTTTTACCGCATCATCTTGGTGGCATGACATTACATCAAGCAAGGTTTCATGTGTTTCTGATATTTTTTTAATTTTTTGGAATTAAAATGCCATGTCACTCCATGCATACATATGCATGTGTCGATGTCGTGAGACAAATATGTTTGAAAATTCCTTCTAATTTACTGCACATGGAATTAACTCGCACACAAGTACACAAATATGATTTTTCAAACTGTTATGGTTAGGCGTTGCATGTAGATGTAGTTCAAATTTGAATTACGATCATTAAATGGCTAGAAAATCACTTAAATGTCTTTAAAAGGTCAAATGACCCCTAGAATTTTCCAAAATTTCACATTATAGTTGAAGTAGTGCATGTTAAACGTGGAAAAAATTGAAGGCCGTATGATGAAGCTATCTCCCGTTCTTCATCAAACATGCATTGTTCCCTCTTGTAACCATGAGCCTTCTAGTGAGTTGCTCCGGTTTGTGAGGGGTGTGTGTCCAAACTTTCGTTAAACATGCCAAATTTTTTACCACATCATCTAGGTGGCATGACATTACATCAACCAAGGTTTCATGTGTTTCTGATATTCTTTTAATTTTTTGGAATTAAAATGCCATGTCACTCCATGCTTAACTGTGTCATAGCCATTAGACCAATATGTTTGAAATTCCTTCCAATTTACTGCACATGGAGTTAAATCGCACACGAGTACACAAAATATGAGTTTTCAGACCATTATGGTTAGCTGTTGCATGTACTTGTAGTTCAAATTTCAATTACGGTCGTTAAATGGCTAGAAAATCACTTAAATGTCTTCAAAGGTCAAATGACCCCTGAAATTTTCCAGAATTTGACATGACAGTTGTATTAGTACTACAAAATTTCTTGTACATTTAAAACGCCATCCGTTGCCACTTTACTCCAAATTCATCTTTCACAGATAATAAAAAATATCTACAACATCACACAGTTGTTTTCTAGGAACCGTTTGCGACGAAAATATCTGGGTCTATTAAAGTGTCCCTGCTTAAGCTTCGCTGGCTCGTCTGCTCCAGCGCCGGCAACCCCCGAATCCACGAATCCCGATCCCCATTCGTGCACCCCCTTCTTGCAAAGATGATGTCATGGAAACACTTCGTGAGGGCCCGTACGATGGCCGCGTCGCCCCTCCCGAGCGCGGTCGCTTGCACCGAGAGCGGCGCTGCATCTGCATTGAGCACGGCTGCTTCTGGCAAGAGGGCGTCTGTGGCAGCCGACAAGGCAGCTGCAGCAGCCGAGACGGCCATAGCTGTTTCTGCGACGGCGGCTGCAAATGCCAAGAGCACTCGAGTTGTCGTCTGTGCCGCTGATGTCCCCCTGGCCCGGGTCAAGGCCATTCACGCCAAGATCGAGGATGCACACACCAAGATATTCCAGGCCACCTCGGACTCCAGCATGCAACCCATATCCGAAAAGGTGGCAGTGGCCATGGAGCACCTGCTTCCTCATGAGGTCGCCGAGCGGGAGCTGGAGATGCAGGAGGCGGCGGAGATCGAGGAGCGCCGGGAGGAGGAGTTGCGCGTGGCCGAGGTCGAGGTAGAGAAGAGTCTGTCGATTGAGGAATCGGCGGTGGAGTACCAACGCGAGCTCTGGCGCAGCCACTACTACAAGTACAACAACCTTGAGGGCGGCGCCGAGGAAGAGGACGAGGACGCGGTCGACTTTAACAGGGGGACGCGGAGTCCACCAACGGCAGCATGTCGCCCGGACAAGTCATCGATGTCTCATCTCACACCGGCGATGCATGGGCCGGCGCAGCGGCGGATTTGTTAAAATTATGCGCACTTAGGCTTTCTTTTTAATGCTGGTCTTTTGTTAGAGCAATGTTTAAGTCAACTGGCTCTGTTTAATTACTAAAATTGCTCGATTCTGTAAGTGTGGTCTGTCTGCTGTATGCTCTTTTGTGTGCACAAATTAGGAAGCGATATTAAATTATGCAATGACGTACCCAGGGAAATTTCCACCAAAACTTGAATTTCCAAACTCATCTCATGCGCGTAAAGCAGAAGAATCGTTTGTGATGCACACAATCCTTCAAAGTGAATGGTCCGGCGGCACCGCGCGCAAAGTTTCCCTCCACATTTCCAAAATTTTGGCCTAAAAACAAAATATCTCCCCCTTCCCCACCCCTTTTCTCCCCGACCACAAGTCACATTTCCCCTGTTTCCTCCTTCCTTCCTTCCTTCCTAAGCTATAGCCGCTTCCTTGCTCTCGCCGTCTCGCATCCTACCGTCGGAGTCGCCATGGTCTTCTTCAAAGACCTCTCCAGCGGTTCCTCCTACGGGGACAACTCCTTCACCACCCGGGTATGCCTCTATTCTCTCTCTCAGGCTATGACTTGGAATGAAGGATTTCTACCCGGCTGAGTCATTTCTTCCTCTTGTAGCTCCCTGGGACCATGAGTGGCAACGAATGGAGCGGGGTGGCTGAAGATCTATCTTCTCGTTGTCACAATCAATCTCCATGCGTGAAGCTAGTTGCGTTTCACTCTATGGACACTGGGAGGAAGTTTCTGGCATGTGGAGAGAAGGTTAGACCCTCTTTCATTGTTACAAATCATTTGTTAGATGTGATTCAGACACTGTCACGGTCCCAACCCATTCATACCACACCTTCAACCAAACGCATCCTAAGACAATGTCACAGTTTGTACCTAGTATCTTAAATTGTTGACATCTCATTAGCGGTGCCATTAGAAAATTATTTCGCACCGCTTCAACAGTTTGTGCAGCCAACTTTGGTCCACACATACGAGCAGCCAAGTAGTAAAATACTAAATCTTTATGGCACGAAGGAACTAGGCATCGGAGCAACTACATGCTCCAGAGTCCGGGTCCCTGATTTTTTTTCGCTGCATCAGCTTGCCAGTGCAGGACACCGGTGTGAGATGTAGCAACAATTGTCTTTACCCTAGTTTTGGCATAGATAGTGGGCAACCTTAGTGCTATTAGTACTATGTTACTAAATTTGTGCATGTACACACCTGTTAGTATCAATTTGCTGTCATCCAAACACCGTCGCTATGTTGTTGCAGTTATATTTACTTTCCTCGTAAAAAGTTCAATTTGTTATTTATTTTACATGATTAAGAACTTGTAGTGTTGTTGTAGTTAATTATAGCTTCTGATGTTACAGAATTTGGTTGTTGTCTCAGTAGCAACTAATTTGGTTGTTGTTTCAAAATAAGCATTGGTGATTTTCTATGTTGCTATAAACCCATTGTCGATGTACAAAAGTAGGGGTACTTATGTACCCCTTACTAGTGCACGGGCAGTCGCAGCCACGCCCACGGCAGGGCCTGGCGAGCCAGGGAATGCATAGCCCGAAGACTACCAAAACAGGCACTTGAAGCACGAGGGGCGAGGGGCAAGCTGGACCGCCCTCGGCAAGGGCCTTACCGAGGCAACCTGCACCAAACACCAGCAAGTCCATCACCCTTGGGGCTGAGAGCTTTGACACCATCGACAATGTTAAGACCAAGATCTGGAGAGTGCATGCTCGATAGCATGCAAATCCTCATAAGGATTGACGACCCACAGATCCGCGTGGGACTAGAAGACGAAGACCCCCGGCAAGATCCTTGCCGGGGATGTCCTTGCCGGGGACGATCGCTGGGCCGCGGCCAGACCCGTGCCCGGCAAGGTTTCACCACCTCGCCACCACTCCAGTGCGACGATAGGCGGGCCAACTAAGCAGGCACTTGCGTGGCGGCATGCAGATCTTCATGGAGGCTTACCATTGCGCCAAGGCAGCAACTAGTTAGCCAGCGTGGCACTGCATGCCTTGTCAACCTGGACGCGCATCAAGGCGAGGAGGAGCAGCGAAGGATGAGATGGCCTCTATTGTCGTCCCTAATAAAGCGAGAGGACACGTAGGCAACGCATTAAATGCGCTTGTCCTACATTGATCGAGCGATAAGCTCGTACAACTATAGCTTGCCACCTCCTGTGTGCCACTGTGGCAACCCCCTTTGTATATAAAAGGAGGCCCGAAGCATACAGAGAGAGGATTCAGACTTTTGTACAAGGCACACACTATAGCTAGTTCAAAACCTCAAGAACACTCATATAACCAGACAAGCAGGACTAGGGTATTACGCATCTTTGCAGCCCAAACCTGGATAAAAGCCCCCTGTGTGCTAATGGCTCGACCTGCTCTTTGTGCAACTAACCCCCCACTGAACGTAGAAGGGATCTTTGTGACCCCATAGGTGATCGGTTTCCCCGACATCTTTGGCGCGCCAGGTAGGGGGGCATTAGTTGTGAGAATCTGGTCCGTAGTTAGTACAGTAGTTCCTTCGTCACCATGGCTTCGAAGGAGAAGATGACCGTAGTGGCTGGCCCGATCGAGGTCGTTCGCGCCACCCCGGTGCGAAGGGCTGGGCAAGTGGCGGCGTCTAAGGCCGCGATGACGATCCACACAGCAAAAAAAGCTAAGTCAACTCAACTTTGAGTAATTCTTCCTTTTTATAGGGTTATCCCCCTCGATGGTTTTGGTCCTTGTATGGAGAACCTGCACGCAAAAGGAACCATGCCGTGATTGGCAATGCCCCGTTCTGTTTCAAGTCCGCTCAACATTTCAGGTGCCGCGCTCTGCTAAGAACTGCGGGCTACCTTGCCGTAATCAACAGCGCCCCTGTTCTGCTTTGAGTCCGCTCAACAGTTCAGGTGACTGTGCCATGAGCGGCAAGGTAACCTGCTGGCATCGGCACTCTCCGCAGGCGGCTAAGGATCCGTCCTTCTAGCGCCTACGGCAAGGGGTGTGCGTGCCTGCAGGCCTATCCAACTAAGCGTATGGTGCAGAAAATAAAAGGATAAACAAAATGGGAAGATGACATGCAACCGGATTCAAAGTACAACAAAAGTTATATTACATCAAAAGTTGCCGTGATTCTAACTTAAGATAATCTGTCTTGGGTACGAACTCGCAGCGACTACAAGGAGTGAAGCAATTAATCCTGGCGCTGGCCCTCCAGCCTCGCGACTCTGCTAACGTAGCTAATGATGGGCTCGATGCGCTCCTCGAGTGCCTGACGGTCGACGTCCTCCGGCAAGCTGTCGAGCGCCTGGGCAAAGTCCATGCTAGGGTTCCAGTGCACCACCTTGGTGAGCACCTTGATCAAGGCGTCCCGACAAAGCTCCCGAGACTCCTCGGCCAGGTAGGCCCCCGTGGTGGACCGGAGCAGCTTCAGAGCGTCAAGGACGCGCTCGGAGAACAGGGATAGCCTGGCGCTCTCGGCCACATTCGTCTCGCGGGAGAACCTGTAGTTTGGCATGCCCATGGCTGTCAGCTGCGTGGCGATCTTCTCTGTGATGTCCACAAGGTGGCTGGTCCAAAGCTTCATGCTCTCCACGAGCTTGTTGTGGGAAGAGGCGGCAGTCCGCAGAAGCAGCTGCTCGTCCGCAAGATCCTTGGCCAGGATCTGCTCACGAGCCTGGGACTCCGAGAGCATCCTCTCCTGGCTGTCCAGCTTCAGCTTTAGATCATCGATGGACTCGTTGGCCTTGGAGAGTAGCTTGGTTTTGTCAGATATGGTGGTGTGCATCTCCGCCAGGTCATAAAGAGCATTCTCTCTGTTGTCCTTGAGCGTGGAGATCTCCTGGGTGAGCCTTGCCAGGTCCGCCTCCAGCTTTTCCACCTTGCTGGCCAGCTCAATCCTGGTTTCCTCTGCCGCCTTAGCGCGGTCGATGGCCTCCTTCAACTTGCTGGCGTGGTCAAGGGCCAGAGCATCAAGCGCTTCCTGGTGCTTCTGCGCCAGGTCTTGCGTCCGCTGCGCAATGAGCTTCTCGATCTCTTCGTCCTTGGCACGAAGCGTGGCGGCGAGCGCCGCCTCGAGGGCGACCAAGTCCTCCTCCTAGATGTTGAGCGAGATGCGGCACTGCGTCTGGTCAGACTCGTCCTTGGCAGCCTTGGCCTTTGCCACCTACTGTGCCTTGTCGAAATTGGCCTGCTTCAGAAGGAGGGCCCGCTGGCGCTCGTTCAGTTGGATTTGGGAGGCCCTCAGATCTTCCTAAGCCTCGTCAAACCAGGCTTTCATCTGGGCGACGCGCTCCTGGAAATCTGCCTCGGCCTTGTCCACAGCCGACATCCTGGAGTCCACCTTCTCCTTGCGAGCCCGATGGAGAGCTTGGGGCTTGTGGAAGTTAGCGCTCATGGCCTGAAGGAGTTGGTCCTCCTTGGAGCCACCGCTGCTGATGCTCGGTTCATCAACAACCTGGATCCCGGTAGTGGTGAGGATCTCTTCGTAAAAGACCTCCCCCTCGATTGGCGCTCTGGTGCCTGCCGCTCCTGGGATGGTGACGAAGAGGTCATCGCCAGCCTTCAAGTACCTGCTTGGTGCAGAGGCTGAGGAGGAGGAGGGTTGGTCATTGACCACCTCCTCCCCGGCAGGATCCTTGGTGGCCTCTCTAGTGGTGGCCTCGCCGGCCTTCCCGGCAGGCCCCATGGTGGCTTCCTTGGCGGCAGCCTTGTTGGCCTCTCCAGCAGGCTCCTCGGCCACCTCCTCCGTGGCAGGGTCCTTGCCGGCCTCCCCGGCAAGCCCCGTGGCGGCCTCCTCAGTGGGTCCCTTGGCGGCCTCCTCGGTAGGAATATTGGTGGCCTCGGCCTCGGCGTCCTTGGTGGTGTCCATGATCACGGCGTCGATGTTCGCCTGATTTGCCGAGGGAGGATATGAAGCCAAGGAAGGGTGGAAGGTAAAGCCAAAATTAGGACAACTCAAGACAGAGGGAAGGAAAGAAATCAAAGAGATAATGGCAAGAAGTAGAAGACATGTACTTACATGCGGCAGGTGGGGAGGATGCGTCCCCCTCGCTGGCAACATCTGTTGTCGAGACGGGGTCACCAGCGCCTGTGCTCGCCTCCTCCTCCCCCGAGCCCATGGGCTCGTTAGTAGGTGCTCTTGCTGGGGACGCCCCTCCGGTCGGCGTAGTTGATGGAGGCAGCATGTTGGGGGCGGCCCTTAGGGGCTACTCCTGCTGCTTCTCCCCTCCCCCGGTCCCGGCAAGATCATCAATAAGAAGACGTGCTCCAACGCCCGCTGGCAAGAAATAAGTGGCAAACTTACGCTGGGGGCTGGAGTGGGGGCTGCGCTGGGGGCTGGACTCTGGGCTGGTGAAGATCATCCCCGACGCACGAGGAATGCTCGTCGGGGGCTCAACACTCGTTGAAGCCCTGACTCTTTTCACCCTCTGGGCCAGCGTCTTCGTGTCACTTCAACAATGTGGTCAAGTCAAGATGAAGCGATTCAAGTAAGGAATCAAAGAATAGATGGGGGAAGCAGATTACATACTCGTCCTCCTCCTCTTCTTCTGCCCTCCTCTTCTTCCTTTGGCTGAATGACCCAAGGTCATATTTGGCCGATGGGACGGGGCCCGCCGGAGAAGGAGACGAAGTCCTTACGCACTCAACCGAGGGAGAAGCAGAGACGTGTCTAGTCAAGGAGGAAGTAGCGGCAGCACGCCTGGTCGAGGAGGAAGCAGCGGCTGCAGATCTCTTCGCCATTGCGGCCTCCTCCAGTGCCTCTGTGACCGCACGCCTCGTCTGGCACATAGGCTCCGCCTGAGTCTTGCCGCTGCGTAGCCCTGCCAGGGTGGACTGGCTCGTTAGAGCTGGTCCATCGCAAGACGTGCCTCTTCTTCAGGGCCGAGGGCTCATCCACCTCGGACACCTCCTCGGCCGGCTCTTCTGCCGCCCGCGCGGCATGGGGAACCCTGGCACCAGCACCACTGGTCTCCCCGGTGGGCCCCACCCACTTGAGGAATCTTTGCTCCTCTTCGGCCTCTTTGGCCTCGTCCTCCATGGTGCCGCAGCTGCCGGCCTCCGTGGCAAGTTCTGCCTCCTTCGCCCTGGTGGCAATGTACACCACCTCTTCATCGGTAGTGGGGCGGATGAGCTTTGGCTCGTCGCAGATAGAGCCCTCCGACAAGTTGTCGAAGAACTGCTGCACCAACTCCGGCTTTGGCTCGGCCCAGGTTGGATCCAGGCCATGGGTGTTGAAGGCGGGCATCGTGGCAATGATCTTGGTCAGGCGGGAGTTATTGCAGCCCTGCCGGCAACCTGAACGGGTGGCTGCTACGTCTTGAGCTTCCGTTGGTTTTCCTTGAAGAGGAAAGGGTGATGCAACAATAGTAGCGTAAGTATTTCCCTCAGTTTTTGAGAACCAAGGTATCAATCCAGTAGGAGGCTCCTCAAAAGTCCCACGCACCTACACAAACAAACAAAGAACTTGCAACCAATGCAATAAAGGGGTTGTCAATCCCTTGACGGCCACTTGTGAAAGTGAGATCTGATAGAGATAGTATGATAAGATAAATATATTTTTGGTATTTTACAATATAGATGCAAAAAGTAAAGATGCAAATAAAAGTAGATTGAAAGCTTATATGATAAAAGATAGACCCGGGGGCCATAGGTTTCACTAGAGGCTTCTCACAAGATAGCATAAGTATTACGGTGGGTGAACAAATTACTGTCGAGCAATTGATAGAAAAGCGAATAATTATGAGATTATCTAGGCATGATCATGTATATAGGCATCACGTCCGTGACAACTAGACCGACTCCTTCTTGCATCTACTACTATTACTCCACACATCGACTGACTCCTGCCTGCACCTAGAGTATTAAGTTCATAAAGAACAGAGTAACGCATTAAGAAAGATGTCATGATGTAGAGGGATAAACTCAAGCAATATGATATAAACCCCATCTTTTTATCCTCGATGGCAACAATACAATACGTGCCTTGCTGCCCCTGCTGTCACTGGGAAAGGACACCGCAAGATTGAACCCAAAGCTAAGCACTTCTCCAATGGCAAGAAAGATCAATCTAGTAGGCCAAACCAAACTGATAATTCGAAGAGACTTGCAAAGATAACTCAATCATACATAAAAGAATTTAGAGGAGATTCAAATATTTCTCATAGATAAACTTGATCATAAACCCACAATTCATCGGATCTCGACAAACACACTGCAAAAAGAGTTTACATTGAATAGATCTCCACAAGAGAGGGGGAGAACATTGTATTAAGATCCAAAAAGAGAGAAGAAGCCATCTAGCTAATAACTATGGACCCAAAGGTCTATGGTAAACTACTCACAACTCATTGAAAGGGCTATGGTGTTGATGTAGAAGCCCTCCGTGGTCGTTTCCCCCTCCGGCGGAGTGCCAGCAAAGGCTCCAAGATGGGATCTCGCGGATACAGAAGGTTACGGCGGTGGAAATTGTTTTTTGTTGGCTCCCTGGATGTTTTTGGGGTACGTATGTATATATAGGAGGAAGGAGTACGTCGGTGGCTGCCTGTGGGGCCCAGGAGACAGGGGGCGCGCCCAGGAGGGGTGGGCGCACCCTCCTATCTCCTGGAGCCCTCGTTCCTTCCTTGACTTGCACTCCAAATTCTCCGGATCACGTTCGTTCCAAAAATGACGCTCCCAAAGGTTTCATTCCATTTGGACTCTGTTTGATATTCCTTTTCTTCAAAATACTAAAATAGGCAAAGAAACATCAATACTGGCTGGGCCTCCGATTAGTAGGTTAGTCCCAAAAATGATAGAAATGTGTAAAATAAAGCCCATAAACATCTAAAAGGGGTAATATAATAGCATGGAACAATCAAAAATTATAGATACATTGGAGATGTATCAAGCATCCCCAAGCTTAATTCCTGCTCGTCCTCAAGTAGGTAAATGATAAAAATAGAATTTTTGATGTGGAATGCTACCTAGCATAGTTCTCAATGTAATTTTCTTTATTGTGGCATGATTGTTCAGATCCAAATGATTCAAGATAAAAGCTTATAAAACATAAAAATAATAATACTTTGAAGCATACTAACAAATAATCATGTCGTATCAAAATAGCATAGCCAAAGAAAGCTTATACCTACAAGATCATATAGTTAGGCCATGCTTCATTTTCATTACACAAAATACCCACATCATGTACAACCCCGATGACGAGCCGAGCATTTGGTTCATACTTTTTAACGCGCTTCAGCTTTTTCAACTCTTACGCAATACATGAGCGCAAGCCATGGACATAGCACTATGGTGGTATATGGTGGTGGTTGTAAGGACAAAAAGGGAGAAGATAGTCTCACATCAACTAGGCGTATCAACGGTCTATGGAGATGCCCATCAATAGATATCAATGTGAGTGAGTAGGGATTGCCATGCAACGGATGCACTAGAGCTATAAATATATGAAAGCTCAACAAAAGAAACAAAGTGGGTGTGCATCCAACTTGCTTGCTCACGAAGACCTAGGGCATTTTGAGGAAGCCCATCATTGGAATATACAAGCCAAGTTCTATAATGAAAAATTCCCACTAGTATATGAAAGTGACAACATAGGAGACTCTCTATCATGAAGATCATGGTGCTACTTTGAAGCAAAAGTGTGGAAAAAGAGATAGTAGCATTGTCCCTTCTCTCTTTTTCTCTCATTTTTTTCTTTTATTTTTTTTCCGTTTTTTCTTTCTTTCCTTTTTTTCTTTTTGGCCTTTTTTTAATTTTAAAGTCCGAAGTCTCATCCCGACTTGTGGGGGAATCATAGTCTTCATCATCCTTTCCTCACTGAGACAACGCTCTAATAATGAAGATCATCACACTTTTATTGATTTACAACTCAAGAATTACAACTCAAAGCTAGAACAAGATATGACTCTATATGAATGCCTCCGGCGTTGTACCGGGATATGCAATGAATCAAGAGCGACATGTATGCAAATTATGAAGGTGGCTTTGCCACAAAAACGATGTCAACTACATGATCATGCAAAGAGCAATATGACAATGATGGAACGTGTCATAATAAATGGAACGATGGAAAGTTGCATGTATATCTCGGAATGGCTATGGAAATGCCATAATAGGTAGGTATGGTGGCTGTTTTGAGGAAGGTAAATAATGGGTATGATACCGACGAAAGTTGCGCGGTATAATAGAGGCTAGCAAAGTGGAAGGATGAGTGTGCGTATATCCATGGACTCACATTAGTCATAAAGAACTCATATACTTATTGCAAAAGTCTACTTAGCCCTCGAAGCAAAGTACTACTAGGCATGCCCCTAGAGGGATAGATTGGTAGGAAAAGACCATCGCTCGTCCCCGACTGCCACTCATAAGGAAGGCAATCAAAAGATCACCTCATGCAACAAATTTGTCACACAACTTTTACCATACGTGCATGCGGGACTTGCCAACTTCAACACAAGTATTTCTCAATTTCATAATTACCAACTAGCATGACTCTAACATTACTACCTTTATATCTCAAAACAATTATCAAGCATCAAATTGATCCTAGTGTTTAATGCACTTTCTATGATAGTTTTCATTATACCCAACTTGGATGCTCATCATTCTAGGACCAAATTCATAACTATAGCAAATACCATGCTGTTCTAAAAGACTCTCAAAATAATACAAGTGAAGCATGAGAGACTAGCAATTTCTTCAAAATTAAGCCACCGCCGTGCTCTAAAAGATATAAGTGAAGCACTAGAGCAAAAACTATCAAGCTCAAAAGATATAAGTGAAGCACATAGATTATTCTAGCAAATCCTAATCAAGTGGGCTTCTCCAAAAAGGTGTGTACAGCAAGGATCATTTTGGTAAACTAAAAAGCAAAGACTAATATAATACACGACGCTCCAAGCAAAAGGCATATCATGTGGCGAATAAAAATATAGCTCCAAGTAAAGTTACCAATGAACGAAGACGAAAGAGGGGATGACTTCCCGGGGCATCCCCAAGCTTAGGCTTTTGGCTATTCTTGAATATCTTGGGGTGCCATGCATCCCCAAGCTTAGGCTTTTGACACTCCATATTCCATAGTCCATCAAAGCTTTACCCAAAACTTGAAAACATCACAACACAAAACTCAACAGGAAATCTTATAAGCTCCGTTAGTGAAAGAAAACAAAACCATCACATAAGGTACTGTAATGAACTCATTATTTATTTATTTTGGTGTTGAACCTACTGTATTCCAACTTCTCTATGGTTTATAAACTATTTTACTAGCCATAGATGCATCAAAATAAGCAAACAACACACGAAAGGCAGAATCTATCAAAAACAGAATAGTCTGTAGCAATCTGTAACTAACATACACTTCTGGAAATCTAAAAATCCTACCAAAATAGGAAGTCCTGGACAATTTGTTTGTTGATCAGCAGCAAAAAGAATCAACGCAAAAGCACATTTCCGTGATTTAACAAAACTAATATTGTGCGCGTAAAGTTTCTGTTTTTCAGCAGAATCAAATTAACTACCATCATAGGTTATGCTATAGGTTCTACTTGGCACAAACACTAATTAAAACATAAAAACACATCTAAACAGAAGGTAGATGCAATATTTATTACTAAACAGAAACAAAAACAAAAAACACAAATAAAATTGGGTTGCCTCCCAACTAGCGCTATCGTTTAACGCCCCTAGCTAGGCATAAAAGCGAAGATAGATCTAAGTAGTGCAATAATAATGAGATAGATCTTGAAAACTCATCTAATATTCTCTATGTTCAGCAACAAGTTTTCTTTGAGGCAAGCAAAAGTAATCAAACGGGCTAAATTTAGCGGGACAAAAGTCCCCAAGATCAATCACAGGAGGAACAGGTTCCTCCTTTGGCCCTTCATAATGCACAACTAATTCATCACTATAAGCATACTTTTGGAAAAATCTCGTAAGCCTATACTCAAGAGAGTATCCTAGCTCATTATTTTGAAGAGCGAAATCATTATTAAGTTCAGAAATTCGATCAACTAGGATATTGGTAGGAACCTTTTTTCTAAGGTTTTCATTGAAAGCAACATAGTCCGAAGATTGAAAACGCCTAATTTCCTCTTGATCAAAGAGGATCGCCTCTATGGGAGGACGACTGGCGTCCACCCAATAGTGCACAAAGATTTCTTTGGCCTCTCTTATTATAAAGCTAAACTAATGAGCCAAAAAGATAGTAATAGCTCAATATTAGAAAATTCTAGGAATATTCTTTGTATGCAAAGATGCATATGCATAAATTGTCTTTCAAGTTCAACTACAAGCATAGCGATAGCATCCACAATACTACTAGTTATATGAAGAACAGAACCACCCAAGGAAGGTAAAGCACTAGCACAAGTAAAGAAATCTTGAATAACACATTTTCCAATAATGTTACCGCTACCGATTCGAAACTTTTTAGTATGCAAGATAGGGGGTTCTTCAGCTGGAGCTTCAGAATTTTCCATGTTACCATTATTGTCCATATCGACGATAATCTCCCCAATTTCAGACATAACGGCAAATAAAAGCGAGGGAGAAGAAGAAGGCTAACGAAAGAGAGAGAAGAAGATTGGGAAAGAGAGGGCAAATAAAACGGCAAGGGTGAAGTGGGGGAGAGGAAAACGAGAGGCAAATGGCAAATAATGTAAATGCGAGGGAGATGAGTTTGTGATGGGTACTTGGTATGTATTGACTTGAGCGAAGACCTCCCCGGCAACGGCGCTACAAATCCTTCTTGCTACGTCTTGAGCTTGTGTTGGTTTTCCTTGAAGAGGAAAGGGTGATGCAGCAATAGTAGCATAAGTATTTCCCTTAGTTTTTGAGAACCAAGGTATCAATCCAGTAGGAGGCTCCTCAAAAGTCCCACGCACCTACACAAACAAACAAACAAATAACTCGCAACCAACACAATAAAGGGGTTGTCAATCCCTTCATGGCCACTTGTGAAAGTGAGATCTGATAGAGATAGTATGATAAGATAAATATATTTTTGTTATTTTATAATATAGATGCAAAAAGTAAAGATGCAAATAAAAGTAGATTGAAAGCTTATATGATAAAAGATAGACCCGGGGGCCATAGGTTTCACTAGAGGCTTCTCTCAAGATAGCATAAGTATTACGGTGGGTGAACAAATTACTATCGAGCAATTGATAGAAAAGCGAATAATTATGAGATTATCTAGGCATGATCATGTATATAGGCATCATGTCCGTGACAAGTAGACCGACTCCTGCCTGCAGCTACTACTATTACTCCACACATCGACCGACTCCTGCCTGCATCTAGAGTATTAAGTTCATAAAGAACAGAGTAACACATTAAGAAAGATGACATGATGTAGAGGGATAAACTCAAGCAATATGATATAAACCCCATCTTTTTATCCTCGATGGCAAGAATACAATATGTGCCTTGCTGCCCTTGCTGTCTCTAGGAAAGGACACCGCAAGATTGAACCCAAAGCTAAGCACTTCTCCCATGGCAAGAAAGATCAATCTAGTAGGCCAAACCAAACTGATAATTCAAAGAGACTTGCAAAGATAACTCAATCATAGATAAAAGAATTAAGAGGAGATTCAAATATTTCTCATAGATAAACTTGATCATAAACCCACAATTCATCGGATCTCGACAAACACACCGCATAAAGAGTTTACATTGAATAGATCTCCACAAGAAAGGGGGAGAACATTGTATTGAGATCCAAAAAGAGAGAAGAAGCCATCTAGCTAATAATTATGGACCCGAAGGTCTATGGTAAACTACTCACAACTCATCGGAAGGGCTATGGTGTTGATGTAGAAGCCCTCCATTGTCGTTTCCCCCTCCGGCGAGCGCCAGCGAAGGCTCCAAGATGGGATCTCGCGGATACAGAAGGTTACAGCGGTGGAAATTGTTTTTCGTTGGCTCCCTGGATGTTTTTGGGGTACGTAGGTATATATAGGAGGAAGGAGTACGTCGGTGGCTGCCTGTGGGGCCCAGGAGACAGGGCGCGCCCCCAGGAGGGGTGGGCGCGCCCTCCTATCTCTTGGAGCCCTCGTTCCTTCCTTGACTTGCACTCCAAATTCTCCGGATCACGTTCGTTCCAAAAATCACGCTCCCGAAGGTTTCATTCCGTTTGGACTCCGTTTGATATTCCTTTTCTTTGAAATACTAAAATAGGCAAAGAAACATCAATACTGGCAGGGCCTCCGATTAGTAGGTTAGTCCCAAAAATGATATAAATGTGTAAAATAAAGCCCATAAACATCTAAAAGGGGTAATATAATAGCATGGAACAATCAAAAATTATAGATACATTGGAGATGTATCAAGCATCCCCAAGCTTAATTCCTGCTCGTCCTCAAGTAGGTAAATGATAAAAACAGAATTTTTGATGTGGAATGCTACCTAGCATAATTCTCAATGTAATTTTCTTTATTGTGGCATGATTGTTCAGATCCAAATGATTCAAGATAAAAGCTTATAAAACATAAAAATAATAATACTTCGAAGCATACTAACAAATAATCATGTCGTATCAAAATAGCATAGCCAAAGAAAGCTTATCCCTACAAAATCATATAGTTAGGCCATGCTTCATTTTCATTACACAAAATACTCACATCATGTACAACCCCGATGACGAGCTGAGCATTTGGTTCATACTTTTTAACGCGCTTCAGCTTTTTCAACTCTTACGCAATACATGAGCGCAAGCCATGGACATAGCACTATGGTGGTATATGGTGGTGGTTGTAAGGACAAAAAGGGAGAAGATAGTCCCACATCAACTAGGCGTATCAACGGGCTATGGAGATGCCCATCAATAGATATCAATGTGAGTGAGTAGGGATTGCCATGCAACGGATGCACTAGAGCTATAAATATATGAAAGCTCAACAAAAGAAACAAAGTGGGTGTGAATCCAACTTGCTTGCTCACGAAGACCTAGGGCATTTTGAGGAAGCCCATCATTGGAATATACAAGCCAAGTTCTATAATGAAAAATTCCCACTAGTATATGAAAGTGACAACATAGGAGACTCTCTATCATGAAGATCATGGTGCTACTTTGAAGCAAAATTGTGGAAAAAGAGATAGTAGCATTGTCCCTTCTCTCTTTTTCTCTCATTTTTTTCTTTTCTTTTCTTTTTTCCTTTTTTTCTTTCTTTCCTTTTTTTCTCTTTGGCCTTTTTTTTAATTTTAAAGTCTGAAGTCTCATCCCGACTTGTGGGGGAATCATAGTCTTCATCATCCTTTCCTCACTGAGACAATGCTGTAATAATGAAGATCATCACACTTTTATTGATTTACATCTCAAGAATTACAACTCAAAGCTAGAACAAGATATGACTCTATATGAATGCCTCCGGCGGTGTAACGGGATATGCAATGAATCAAGAGCGACATGTATGCAAATTATGAAGGTGGCTTTGCCACAAATACGATGTCAACTACATGATCATGCAAAGAGCAATATGACAATGATGGAACGTGTCATAATAAATAGAACGATGGAAAGTTGCATGGCAATATATCTCGGAATGGCTATGGAAATGCCATAATAGGTAGGTATGGTGGCTGTTTTGAGGAAGGTAAATAGTGGGTATGATACCGGCGAAAGTTGCGCGGTATAATAGAGGCTAGCAAAGTGGAAGGATGAGTGTGCGTATATCCATGGACTCACATTAGTCATAAAGAACTCATATACTTATTGCAAAAGTCTACTTAGCCCTCGAAGCAAAGTACTACTACGCATGCCCCTAGAGGGATAGATTGGTCGGAAAAGACCATCGCTCGTCCCCGACTGCCACTCATAAGGAAGACAATCAAAAGAGCACCTCATGCAACAAATTTGTCACACAATTTTTACCATACGTGCATGCGGGACTTGCCAACTTCAACACAAGTATTTCTCAATTTCATAATTACCAACTAGCATGACTCTAACATTACTACCTTTATATCTCAAAACAATTATCAAGCATCAAATTGATCCTAGTGTTTAATGCACTTTCTATGATAGTTTTTATTATACCCAACTTGGATGCTCATCATTCTAGGACCAAATTCATAACTATAGCAAATACCATGCTGTTCTAAAAGACTCTCAAAATAATATAAGTGAAGCATGAGAGACTAGAAATTTCTTCAAAATTAAGCCACCGCCGTGCTCTAAAAGATATAAGTGAAGCACTAGAGCAAAAACTATCAAGCTCAAAAGATATAAGTGAAGCACATAGATTATTCTAGCAAATCCTAATCAAGTGGGCTTCTCCCAAAAGGTGTGTACAGCAAGGATCATTGTGGTAAACTAAAAAGCAAAGACTAATATAATACACGACACTCCAAGCAAAACGCATATCATGTGGCGAATAAAAATATAGCTCCAAGTAAAGTTACCAATGAACGAAGACGAAAGAGGGGATGCCTTCCCGGGGCATCCCCAAGCTTAGGCTTTTGGCTATTCTTGAATATCTTGGGGTGCCATGGGCATCCCCAAGCTTAGGCTTTTGCCACTCCATATTCCATAGTCCATCAAAGCTTTACCCAAAACTTGAAAACTTCACAACACAAAACTCAACAGGAAATCTTATAAGCTCCGTTAGTGAAAGAAAACAAAACCATCACATAAGGTAATGTAATGAACTCATTATTTATTTATTTTGGTGTTAACCCTACTGCATTCCAACTTCTCTATGGTTTATAAACTATTTTACTAGCCATAGATGCATCAAAATAAGCAAACAACACACGAAAGGCAGAATCTATCAAAAACAGAACAGTCTGTAGCAATCTGTAACTAACATACACTTCTGGAAATCTAAAAATCCTACCAAATAGGAAGTCCTGGACAATTTGTCTGTTGATCAGCAGCAAAAAGAATCAACGCAAAAGCACGTTTCTGTGATTTAACAAAACTAATTTTGTGCGTGTAAAGTTTCTGTTTTTCAGCAGAATCAAATTAACTACCATCATAGGTTATCCTATAGGTTCTACTTGGCACAAACACTAATTAAAACATAAAAACACATCTAAACAGAAGGTAGATGCAAATTTATTACTAAACAAAAACAAAAACAAAAAACACAAATAAAATTGGGTTGCCTCCCAACTAGCGCTATCGTTTAACGCCCCTAGCTAGGCATAAAAGCGAAGATAGATCTAAGTAGTGCAATAATAATGAGATAGATCTTGAAAACTCATCTCATATTCTCTACGTTCAGCAGCAAGTTTTCTTTGAGGCAAGCAAAAGTAATCAAACGGGCTAAATTTAGCGGGACAAAAGTCCCCAAGATCAATCACAGGAGGAACGGGTTCCTCCTTTGGCCCTTCATAATGCACAACTAATTCATCACTATAAGCATTCTTTTGGCAAAATCTCGTAAGCCTATACTCAAGAGAGTATCCTAGCTCATTATTTTGAAGAGCGAAATCATTGTTAAGTTCAGAAATTCGATCAACTAGGATATTGGTAGGAACCTTTTTTCTAAGGTTTTCATTGAAAGCAACATAGTCCGAAGATTGAAAACGCCTAATTTCCTCTTGATCAAAGAGGATCGCCTCTATGGGAGGACGACCGGCGTCCACCCAATAGTGCACAAAGATTTCTTTGGCCTCTCTTATTATAAAGCTAAACTCATGAGCCAAAAACATAGTAACAGCTCAATATTAGAAAATTCTAGGAATATTCTTTGTATGCAAAGATGCATATGCATAAATTGTCTTTCAAGTTCAACTACAAGCATAGCGATAGCATCCACAATACTACTAGTTATATGAAGAACAGAACCACCCAAGGAAGGTAAAGCACCGGCACAAGTAAAGAAATCTTGAATAACACATTTTCCAATAATGTTACCGCTACCGATTCGAAACTTTTTAGTATGCAAGATAGGGGGTTCTTCAGCCGGAGCTTCAGAATTTTCCATGTTACCATTATTGTCAATATCAACGATAATCTCCCCAATTTCAGACATAACGGCAAATAAAAGCGAGGGAGAAGAAGAAGGCTAACGAAAGAGAGAGAAGAAGATTGGGAAAGAGAGGGCAAATAAAACGGCAAGGGTGAAGTGGGGGAGAGGAAAACGAGAGGCAAATGGCAAATAATGTAAATGCGAGGGAGATGAGTTTGTGATGGGTACTTGGTATGTATTGACTTGAGCGAAGACCTCCCCGGTAACGGCGCTAGAAATCCTTCTTGCTACGTCTTGAGCTTGCGTTGGTTTTCCTTGAAGAGGAAAGGGTGATGCAGCAATAGTAGCGTAAGTATTTCCCTCAGTTTTTGAGAACCAAGGTATAAATCCAATAGGAGGCTCCTCAAAAGTCCCACGCACCTACACAAACAAACAAACAAACAACTCGCAACAAACACAATAAAGGGGTTGTCAATCCCTTCACGGCCACTTGCGGAAGTGAGATCTGATAGAGATAGTATGATAAGATAAATATATTTTTGTTATTTTATAATATAGATGCAAAAAGTAAAGATGCAAATAAAAGTAGATTGAAAGCTTACATGATAAAAGATAGACCCGGGGGCCATAGGATTCACTAGAGGCTTCTCTCAAGATAGCATAAGTATTATGGTGGGTGAACACATTACTGTCGAGCAATTGATAGAAAAGCGAATAATTATCAGATTATCTAGGCATGATCATGTATATAGGCATCATGTCCGTGACAAGTAGACCGACTCCTGCCTGCATCTACTACTATTACTCCACACATCGACCGACTCCTGCCTGCATCTAGAGTATTAAGTTCATAAAGAACAGAGTAACACATTAAGATAGATGACATGATGTAGAGGGATAAACTCAAGCAATATGATATAAACCCCATCTTTTTATCCTCGATGGCAACAATACAATACGTGCCTTGCTGCCCCTGCTGTCTCTGGGAAAGGACACCACAAGATTGAACCCAAAGCTAAGCACTTCTCCCATGGCAAGAAAGATCAATCTAGTAGGCCAAACCAAACTGATAATTCAAAGAGACTTGCAAAGATAACTCAATCATAGATAAAAGAATTCAGAGGAGATTCAAATATTTCTCATAGATAAACTTGATCATAAACCCACAATTCATCGGATCTCGACAAACACACCGCAAAAAGAGTTTACATCGAATAGATCTCCACAAGATAGGGGGAGAACATTGTATTGAGATCCAAAAAGAGAGAAGAAGCCATCTAGCTAATAACTATGGACCCGAAGGTCTGTGGTAAACTACTAACAACTCATCGGAAGGGCTATGGTGTTGATGTAGAAGCCCTCCATGGTCGATCCCCCCTCCAGCGGAGCGCCGGCGAAGGCTCCAAGATGGGATCTCGCGGATACAGAAGGTTACGATAGTGGAAATTGTTTTTCGTTGGCTCCCTGGATGTTTTCGGGGTACGTATGTATATATAGGAGGAAGGAGTACATCGGTGGCTGCCTGTGGGGCCCAGGAGAGAGGGGCGCGCCCAGGAGGGGTGGGCGTGCCCTCCTATCTCCTGGAGCCCTCGTTTGTTCCTTGACTTGCACTCCAAGTTCTCCGGATCACATTTGTTCCAAAAATCACGCTCCCGAAGGTTTCATTCCGTTTGGACTCCGTTTGATATTCCTTTTCTTCGAAATACTGAAATAGGCAAAAAAACAACAATACGACATGGGCCTCCGGTTAGTAGGTTAGTCCCAAAAATGATATAAATGTGTAAAATAAAGCCCATAAACATCCAAAAGGGGTAATATAATAGCATGGAACAATAAAAAATTATAGATATGTTGGAGACGTATCAGTGTCCGGTCTTGCCGGCCTTTGCAGCCTTGCCGGTCCTCTCAGTGTTGTCGTCCTTGTCGATCTTGAGCTGAAAGAGCCTCTGGCAGACGGATGCGTGCTGCATCACCGTGAAGTTGTGTTTCAAGCCAGGGCGGATCCTCATCATATCCACTGCGTTCCTGAAATCCCAGGCCGGCCTCCCCTTCTATTGCAAGGGAGCAATGCGGCGACGGATGAAGTCGGCCCCAATCACCTCCAGCGTGAGGCTAGCAGAGATGGCGGCTAAGGAGGAGCAGGGGATCGAGAGGCAATGGAGGCGCGGCGGTGGCAAGCGGGGGCGCAGAGCTCTGGTTCAGATTTGGGGAAGAAGAGGGGAACGATGGTTCATAGATTGGGAGAAGCAGAGAAGGTAAATGAGCAGTGCCCCTACGGTTTTCCCCTTTTTATGGGAAGGCGTGGGCCAACTCTTTACCATTTACCGTGGGGTGACGCATGCGCGCCATGCCCAACCCGCGCGCGACCCCCACATCACGCGCTCGACGCGGGTTGCGGGGAAGCGCAACTGACAGAAAAATCATGGCGATCCATCTTTGCCACGCCCGCCCACGCACTGCCTTGGGCCTGGCCCAACTACGCCTTGCTCTTATCACTACTAGGGAAAAGCCTAGCAGCAGCGCGGGTTTTGGGCCTATTAGTAGCGCGGGGGCTGGCGCTACTAATAAGGCGCTACAACTAATGTATAGCAGTAGCGCGGGTGCGACCAGCGCTACTACTACGTCCTTTAGCAGTAGCGCGGGTGCCAACCCGCGCTACTACTAATCTCTAATCTCTGATTTTTTTTTTTGAATTTTTTCTCTCGATTTTTTCAAATTTCTGAATTATTTTAACCTCAAATCTCTAATCACCCCTCATCGCTACTCAATTTAATATCTAATCACCCCTCACCATTCCAAATCATCTAACTTCCCGGACGGTCACCCATCCTCTCACTACTCCAGCCTGAGCACGCTTAACTTCTCGGTTCTATTCTCCCTCATTTCCAAGTTTGCACTTGTTGTTTTCCTGACTATAGTAAGATGTCAATCCTATTAACCTCAGGAATTTAGCTTGAGCATGAAGTCAGACATTTCACTGTTTGAGTTTGAAACTATTGTTCTAAAAAATTAGTAACACTAATATTTCTTGAATAATTAGTTTGACCACAGTTTGACCACAGTTTGACCAGATTTGACCACAGTTTGACCAGATTTGACCAAAATTCAAAAAAACTAAAATAATTATTTAGTAACGCTAATGTTCTTGAATAATTAGTTTGACCATAGTTTGACCAGATTTAACAAAAAAAAACTGAATTTTTTTTTGAATTTTTTGCCTCCAGATCTTAAAAGCCCCGTAACTTTTTTTCTGTTAGGTTTTTGAGGATTTTAAAAATGTTTAACGGGGTTCCCCTAGTTAAATTCGGATGTAACTTTTCGATTAGATGATTTTTCATATAAAAAACTTTTTCATCCGAGTTAGTATGCAAAAGTTATGCCCATTTTTACAAATTCTCGAGAGATTTTGCAAATAAAGTCGAAATTCATATTTGCAAAATTTTCCCAACAACTAGAGCACATATCACATGGGAAACTTATTTTCTTTTATTTTTGACATTTTCATCATTTTCTTTTATTTTTTTAAAACTGAAAAGGCGATCCACGGGGGGGAGGGGGGGGGTAGAGTTTGAAAATGGGACCTTTAGTAGTAGTGCGGGTTTTTAACCCTCGCTACTGCTATGGCACCACTTAGTAGTAGCGAGGGCTAAAAACCAGTGCTACTGCTATCTCGCTTAGTAGTAGTGAGGGTTAAAAGCCCGCGCTACTACTATGGCATGTCCGGGGGGGCACGTTTGAGACCGCTTAGTAGTAGCGAGTGTTAAAAACCCGCGCTACTGCTATCTACTTAGTAGTAGCAAGGTTTAAAAACCTGTGCTACTAGTAAGTAGTAGTAGCGAGGGTTTTTAACCCTTGCTACTAGTAAGATTCTGTGTATAGGCTTTTCCCTAGTAGTGTATGTGTGTACCATGCCCGGGGGATCCTGTCGGTGTACAAAAGTAGGGGTACTTCTGTACCCCTTACTAGTGCACAGGTAGTCGCAGCCACACCTGCGGCAGGGCCTGGCGAGCCAGGGGAAAGCAAAGCCCGAAGACTACCAAAACAGGCACTCGAAGCACGAGGGGCGAGGGGCAAGCTGGACCGCCCCCGGTAAGGGCCTTGCCGTGGCAACCTGCACCAAACACCAGCAAGTCCATCACCCTTGGGGCTGAGAGCTCTGACACCATCGACAACATTAAGACCAAGATCTGGAGAGTGCATGCTCGATAACATGCAAATCCTCATAAGGACTGACGACCCATAGATCCGCGTGGGACCAGAAGACGAAGACCCCCAGCAAGGTCCTTGCCGGGGACGACTCCAAGGCCCCCGGCAAGCCTTGCCGGGGACGATCGCTGGCCCGCGGCTAGACCGCGCCCAACAAGGTTTCGCCACCTCGCCACCGCTCCAGTGCGACGATAGGCGGGCCAACTAAGCAGGCGCCTGCATGGCGGCATGCAGATCTTCATGGAGGCTTACCATTGCGCCACGCAGCAGCTAGTTAGCCAGCGTGGCACTGCATGCCTTGTCAACCTGGACGCACGCCAAGGCGAGGAGGAGTAGCGAAGGATGAGATGGCCTCTGTTGTTGTCCCCAATAAAGCGAGAGGACACGTAGGCAACACATTAAATGCACTTATCCTATGTTGATCGAGCGATAAGCTCGTACAACTATAGCTTGCCACCTCCTGTTTGCCACTGTGGCAACCCCCTTTGCATATAAAAGGAGGCCCGAGGCATACAAAGAGAGGATTCTGACTTTTGGACAAGGCACACACCGTAGCTAGTTCAAAAGCTCAAGTACACTCACATAACCAGACAAGAAGGACTAGAGTATTACACATCTTTGTGGCCCGAACCTGGATAAAAATCCCCTGTGTGCTAATGGCTCGACCTGCTATTCGTGCAACTAACCCCCAGCCGAACATAGAAGGGATCCTTCTGACCCCATAGGTGATCGGTTTCCCCAACACCCATTTCCCCTACAATTGTTACTGATCTAGTTTTAAATATTATAGGATGAACGGAAGTGTTCTTACTTGGAGTGGGTTGATCAAGAGTGGCCTCAGTCTTTCAAGATGTGCGTAGCGAAGCTCTGGAGCATGTATGAGGAAGAGAACAAACGTAGGCTTAGAGAAACTGTTGTCAACGCTGAGGAATATTTGAAGATGTGGGATAAAAAGTGGAAGGTGTGGAGAATGTCTAATTTTTTAAATCAGACTTTGCTAAGATGGAGTTGGCGAAGGAGGAGGCACTTTCCCAGTTGGCCCGTGCAAAACAGGTTCTTACTAAACTGAAAGCAAAGGTGGATAAGACGAGCCTGGATGATCTTGATTAGGGAAATGAATATACTGTTCTAACATTGTTCTTATGAAGTTGAACTAGCTATATGTTGTACTATGCTGTTTTCATGTAGCTATCGTAGTGTGATGTTATAATATATTTATGTGCCTGATATGAAATTGGCAAACAACTGTTTGATATGAAATGTGAATTTGCGTAATACTGGAATTATTAATTTTAAACTAATAGACCTGCTAAATGTGTCATGGAACTTTGCAAACGGTTCTAGCAGTAAAAGCGCTTGTGATGGATAGCCCAATGCCACACAGTTTTCTTCATCAAATCGTGCGTGATGTAGTTGATAAAAGCAAATAGTTAACCAAGGAAGACCATGTGTGGTAGTTACACCTTTCACATATGAGCCTACATATAAAACTATGTGGGATGTACATACGAACGGGAATGTTCTCCCTGGATTAACTGTGTGGGATGTACATAAGAACGGAAATGTATTCCTTGGATTGATGATGTGTGATATACATACGAACGGAAATGTTTTACCTGGATTGACTGTGTGGGATGTACATAATAACGGAAACGTATTCCTTGGATTTACTGTGTGTGATATACATACCTACGGAAATGTTTTTCTGGGATTCACCGTGTGGGATGTACATACCTACGGAAATGTTTTTCTAGGATTCACCGTGTGGGATGTACATACCTACGGAAATGATTGGGTTTCGATGCCTCGCCCGATCGCACACGAGCTCATTTGGTGTCCCAGGAGGGCCTATCCTCGACGATTTCTGGGTCGTGTGGGAAGGACTCCCCTATCGCCCACACTCACTTGGCGACGGTTCCAAATGCCGTCATGCAAAGGGGTTAAAAACCGTTTGTATAGCACAGACACGTACTAGTGGGAGTGTTGTGCGCGAGGCGGCTGGCGTCCAGTGGGACCCGCGCTCCTCCACCGAACTCGTAGGCCTACTTGATTTGGTTCAGGGACATAGCGAGAGAGTGCTGTGGACTAGTGTAGGGGCACTGCTTTGGTCCTTATGGCTTACTCACAACAAATTTACAATTGAGGGCATCTACCCGTCGCACCCGGCTAACATCATATTCAAATGCTCTATCCTCCTGCAGTAGTGGAATCCGTTGGTGAGGCGGAAGGATTCTGAGATGGTGAAGCAAGCGCAAGAACGACTTCACCAAGTGTACGTGACGGCAAGGGAGCCGATGACTCCTTCCTAGTGTGGGAGTGCACTTCTGTTTTGCGAGCCTGTGTGCTTTCCTGTTCAGGCTTCGGCCATGTAATTTGCTCGCTGCCCGGCTTGAACCCCCAGACTTTGGTTTATATCGTTGCGCCTAGGGCTTTTGGTCTCTAGTATCCGTTTGTTCAGTTATGCTACTCTGATTGTTGTGTGGGCTTTATTAATTTAAAGCCAGACGCTCCTAGCGTATTCGTTCTGAAAAAGGGTCGAAGGGAGGAGTTGACGCTAAGCCTAGACACGACCATCAGGAACGAGAGAGTGAGACCTCCAACACTTCGCTCATCGCGGACGTACCGCTACGGTGCTACTAAGGACCTTCCGTAGTGGCCAGCATTCCGTCGAACAGTTTATGTGCGTGCACTCTCTTGTAGCTCATTATGCCTTCAAGCTCAATACAACCACCCATCTGGGGCCAAATTTACTGTTTTCACCCTTCTGGAAACTCTTAGCCCGATCTGGCCCCATCCTGGATTATTTTTTCCGGATTTGACCCTTTTCCTACTGCCACCTGATCTAGCGGTAGGGTAGAATGTGTTACCGCCACAGACTCTGGCGGTAGGGTCCGGGTCAACATAGACGGCGCCATCTGACCGCGCTGACATGGATAAGTACCTACCGCCAGAGACAGTGGTGGTAGGATGTGGTGGCCTACCGCCAGAGTCTGTGGCGGTAGGGTGCTGAATGCTAAAAAATAATGGATGGTGGCTTTGATGGGCCCCACAAGCCACCCATTCGGCCCCAAATCCTTTCTTCACCGAGCTCAGCCCCTCTCCCCCATCCTAGGCTCCATCAAATTCATCTCCATTGCTTGAGTTTTCTCGGGTGGATTGAGGTCATTTTCATCACTCAAGGTACCTCACTCACTCTCTTCTTTTGGTTGGCTGGAATTGTTGGGAACGTAGCATGCAATTTCAAAAAATTTCTAAGATCCCGCAAGATCTATCTAGGAGATGCATAGCAACAAGAGGGGAGTGTGTTTCCACATACCCTAGTAGATCAAAAGCGAAAGCGTTGGCTTAACGCGGTTGATGTAGTAAAACGTCTTTGCAATCCAACCGATCAAGCACCAAACATACGACACCTCCGAGTTATGCACACATTCATCTCAAGACCTCCCTCGAACTCTTGATCCACAAGAGGGTCGAGGGAGAGTTTTGTCAGCACGACGGCGTGGTGACGGTGTTGATGATGTGATCCATGCAGGGCTTCGCCTAACCACTACGACAATATGACCGAAGGAGTAAACTGTGGAGGGGGGCACCGCACACGGCTAAGGAACTACTATTGTCCTTTGGGTTGCCCCCTGCCCCCGTATATAAACGAGGAGGGGAGGAGGCCGCCGGCCTAGAGGGGGCGCGCCAAGGGGGGAGTCCTACTAGGACTCCTAATCCTAGTTGGACTCCCCTTCCTTTTCTGAAGTGGGAAAGGGGGAAAGGGAGAGGGAGTAGGAGAAGGAAAGGGGGGCGCCCCCCTCCCCTTGTCCAATTCGGACTCCCAAGAGGGGGGGGGGGCGGCAACCCTTGTGGGCTGCCTTTTCTCTCCCCTATGGCCCATGTAGGCCCAATATCCCCCCGGGGGGTTCCGATAACCTCCCGGTACTCCGAAAAATACCCGAACCATTCCGAAACCATTCCGGTGTCAGAATACCTTCGTCCAATATATCAACCTCTACCTCTCGACCATTTTGAGACTCCTCATCATGTCCGTGATCTCATCCAGGACTCCGAACAATCTTTGGTCACCAAAAAATACATAACTCATAATACAAATCGTCATCGAACGTTAAGCGTGCGGACCCTACGGGTTCGAGAGCTATGTAGACATGACCGAGACACATCTCCGGTCAATAACCAACAACGGAACATGGACGCTCATATTGGTTCCTACATATTCTACGAAGATCTTTACCGGTCAAACCGAAATGACAATATACATTGTTCCCTTTGTCATTGGTATGTTACTTACCTGAGATTCGATCGTCGGTATCTTCATACCTAGTTCAATCTCATTAGCGGCAAGTCTCGTTACTTGTTCTGTAATACAACATCCTGCAACTAACTCATTAGTCACTTTGCTTGCAAGGCTTCATATGATGTGTATTACTGAGAGGGACCAGAGATAGCTCTCCAATACTCGGAGTGACAAATCCTAATCTCGATCTATACCAACCCAACAGACACCTTTGTAGATACCAGTGGAGCACCTTTATAATCACCCAGTTACATTGTGACGTTTGATAGCACAAAGGCATTCCTCCGATGTCTGGGAGTTGGATAATCTCATAGTCGGAGGAACATGTATTTGACATGAAGAAAGAAGTAGAAGTAAAATTGCTAACGGATGGGTCATGTCCATCACATCGTTCTCCTAATGATGTGATCCCGTTCATCAAATGACAACACATGTCCATGGCTAGTAAGCTCAACCGTCTTTGATTAACGAGCTAGTCCAGTAGAGGCTTACTAGGGACACGGTGTTTTGTTCTGTCCACACATGCATCAAGTTTCCGGTTAATACAATTCTAGCATGAATAATAGACTTTTATCATGATCAAGGAAGTATAAAATAACAACTTTATTATTGCCTCTAGGGCATATTTCCTTTAGTATCCCACTTGCACTAGAGTCAATAATCTAGATTACATTATAATGATTCTCACACACATGGGGTCCTGTTATGATCATATTTTGCTCGTGGAAGAGGCTTAGTCAACGGGTCTGCAATATTCAGATCCGTATGGATCTTGAAAATATCTATGTCTCCCTCCTTGACTTGATCGCGGATGGAGTTGAAGTGTCTCTTGATGTGTTTGGTTCTTTTGTGAAATCTGGATTCCTTCACTAAGGCAATTGCTCCAGTATTGTCACAGAAGATTTTCATTAGACCCGACGCACTAGGTATTACACTTAGATCAGATATGAACTCCTTCATGAAAACTCCTTCATTTGCTACTTCTGAAACAATGATGTACTCTGCTTCACACGTAGATCCCACCATGATGCTTTGCTTGGAACTGCACCAACTGACAACTCCACCATTCAATAAAAATATATATCCGGTTTGTGAATTAGAGCCATCTGGATCAGTGTCAAAGCTAGCATCAATGTAACCATTTACGACAAGCTCTTTGTCACCTCCATAAACAAGAAACATATCCTTGGTCCTTTTTAGGTACTTCAGGATATTCTTGACCACTGTCCAGTGATCCACTCCTGGATTACTTTGGTACCTACCTACTAAACTTATAGCAAGGCACACATTAGGTCTAGTACACAACATAGAATACATGATAAAACCTATGGCTGAGGCATAGGGAATGACTTTCATTTTCTCTCTATCTTCTGCAGTGGTCGGGCATTGAGTCTGACTCAACTTCACATCTTGCAACACAGGAAAGAACCCTTTCTTTGACTGCCAATTTGAACTTCTTCAAAACTTTATCAAGGTATGTGCTTTATGAAAGTCCAATTAAGTGTCTTGATATATCTCTATAGATCTTGATGCCCAATATATAAGCAGCTTCACCGAGGTCTTTCATTGAAAAATTCTTATTCAAGTATCCTTTTATGCTATCCAGAAATTCTATATCATTTCCAATCAACAATATGTCATCCAAATATAATATTAGAAATGCTACATAGCTCCCACTCACTTTCTTGTAAATACACGCTTCTCCAAAAGTCTGTATAAAACCATATGCTTTGATCACTTCATCAAAGCGTATATTCCAACTCCGATATGCTTGCACCAGTCCGTAGATGGATCATTGGAGCTTGCACACTTTGTTAGCACCTTTAGGATCGACAAAACCTTCTAGTTGCATCATATACAACTCTTCTTTGAGATACCATTAAGGAATGCAGTTTTGACGTCCCATTGCCAGATTTCATAATCGTAAAATGCGGCAATTGCTAACATGATTCGGACGGACTTAAGCATCGCTACGGGAGAGAAAGTCTCATTGTAGTCAATCCCTTGAACTTGTCAAAAACCTTTTACGACAAGTCGATCTTTGTAGACGGTAACATTACCATCAATGTTAATCTTCTTCTTGAAGATACATTTATCCTATATGGCTTGCCGATCATCAGGCAAGTCAACCAAAGTCCATACTTTGTTCTCATACATGGATCCCATCTCAGATTTCATGGCCTCAAGCCATTTTACGGAATCTGGGCTCATCAACGCTTCCTCATACTTTGTAGGTTCACCATGGTCTAGTAACATGACTTCCAGTACAGGATTACCGTACCACTCTGGTGCGGATTGTGCTCTGGTTGACCTACGAAGTTCTGTAGTAACTTGATCCGAAGCTTCATGATCATCATCATTAACTTCCTCTCTAGTTAGTATAGGCATCACTGGAACTGATTTCTCTAATGTGTTACTTTCTAATTTGAGAGAAGGTACAATTACCTCATCAAGGTCTACTTTCCTCCCACTCACTTCTTTCGAGAGAAACTCCTTCTCCAGAAATGTTCCGTTCTTAGCAACAAAAATCTTGCCTTCGGATCTGTGATAGAAGGTGTACCCAATTGTTTCTTTAGGGTATCCTATGAAGATGCACTTCTCCGATTTGGGTTCGAGCTTATCAGGCTGAAGCCTTTTGACATAAGTGTCGCAACCCCAAACTTTAAGAAACGACATCAGGTTTGTTGCCAAACCAGAGTTCATATGGTGTCATCTCAACAGATTTCAATGTTGCCCTATTTAACGTGAATGCATCTTTCTCTAATGCATAACCCCAAAATGATAGTGGTAAATCGGTAAGAGACATCATAGACCGCACCATATCTAGTAAAGTACGGTTATGACATTCGGACACACCATTACACTGTGGTGTTCCAGGATGCATGAGTTGTGAAACTATTCCACATTGTTTTAAATGAAGGCCAAACTCGTAACTCAAATATTCGCGTCCGCGATCAGATCATAGAAACTTTATTTTATTGTTACGATAATTCTCCACTTCACTCTGAAATTCTTTGAACTTTTCGAATGTTTGAGACTTGTGTTTCAGTAAGTGGACATACACATATCTGCTCAAATCATTTGTGAAGGTCAGAAAATAACGATACCCGATGCGAGCCTCAAAACTCATTGGACCGCATACATCAATATGTATTATTTCCAATAAGCTGGTGGCTCGCTCCATTGTTCCGGAGAACGGCGTTCTAGTCATTGCCCATGAGGCATGGTTCGCAAGTATCAAATGATTCATAATCAAGTGATTCCAAAAGTCCATCTGCATGGAGTTTCTTCATGCGCTTTACACCAATATGACCTAAACGGCAGGCCACAAATATGTTGCACTATGATTATCTACTTTGCATCTTTTGGCATCAATATTATGAATATGTGTATCACCACGATCGAGAGTCAACAGAAATAGACCATTCTTCGAGGGTGCATGACCATAAAAGATATTATTCATATAAATAGAACAACCATTATTCCCAGACTTAAATGAATAACCGTCTCGCATCAAACAAGATCCAGATATAGTGTTCATGCTCAAGGCGAGCACCAAATAACAACTATTCACATCTAAAACTAATCCCGAAGGTAGATGTAGAGGTAGCATTCCGACTGCGATCACATCGACCTTTGAACCATTTCTGACGCACATCGTGACCTCGTCCTTAGCCAATCTTCGTTTAATCCGTAGCTCCTGTTTTGAGTTACAAATATGAGCAACCGAACCAGTATCAAATACCCATGTGCTACTACGAGTATTAGTAAGGTAAACATCAAACATGTATATCTATACCTTTGTTCACTTTGCTATCCTTCTTATCCGCCAAATACTTGGGGCAGTTCCGATTGAAGTGGCCAGTCCCTTTGCAGTAGAAGCACTCAATTTCAGGATTTGGTCCAGACTTGGGCTTCTTCCCGGGAGAAGCACCTTGTTTGCTATTCTTCTTGAAGTTCCCCTTCTTTCCCTTGCCTTTTTTTCTTGAAACTAGTGATTTTTTTAACCATCAACACTTTATGCTCCTTCTTGACTTCTACCTCCGCAGCTTTGAGCATTGTGAAGAGCTGGGTAATAGTCTTTTCCATCCCTTGCATATTATAGTTCATCACGAAGCCTTTATAGCTTGGTGGCAGTGATTGAAGAACTCTGTCAATTACACAATCATCTAGAAGTTCTACTCCGAGCTGATTCAAGTGATTGTAATACCCAGACATTTTGAGTATGTGTTCACTGACAGAACTGTTCTCCTCCATCTTGCAGCTATAGAACTTGTTGGAGACTTTGTATCTCTCAACTCGGGCATTTGCTTGAAATATTAACTTCAACTCCTGTAATATCTCATATGCTCCATGACGTTCAAAACTTCTTTGAAGTCCCAATTCTAAGCTGTAAAGCATGTCACATTGAAGTATCGAGTACTCAACATAATTTGTCTGACAAACGTTCATAACGTCAGCAACTGCTCCTGTAGCAGGCCTCGCACCTAGCAGTGCATCAAGGACGTAATTCTTCTGTGCAACAATGAGGATAATTCTCAAGTTACGGACCCAGTCCGTCTAGTTGTTACCATCATCTTTCAACTTAGCTTTCTCTAGGAATGCATTAAAATTCAAGGGAACGGTATCACAGGCCATTGATCTACAACATAGATATGCAAAAACTATCAGGACTAAGTTTCGTGATAAATTAAGTTCAATTAATCAAATTACTAAAGAACTCCCACTTAGATAGACATCCCTCTAGTCATGTAAATGAAACATGATCCACATCAACTAAACCATGTTCGATCATCATGTGAGATGGGGGGGGGGTAGTCATCAATGGTGAACATCTTATGTTGATCATATCTACTATATGATTCGCGTTCGATCTTTCGATCTCCAGTGTTCCGAGGCTATGTCTGTACATGCTAGGCTCGTCAAGTTTAACCCGAGTATTCTGCGTGTGCAAAACTGTCTTACACCCGTTGTATGTGAGCGTAGAGTTGTAACATCACAAATTTTAAATTTGGAATGTTATACATAGGTCATCATATGCATATCATATTTTATTGCATTTTGGTTGAACCTAGAAATTCTAAGCAACTCAAGGACCCATGGAGAGAGTTGGGGATTTCGTTATTTTTTCATATTTGAGTTTTTCTCAAATTTTGAAAAGAGGATCATTTGGTTTTAATCATTTTCTCTTCGAATATTTCGACTGTTAAAATAAAAGAGAGGAGATAATATGACTTCTCCAAAATAAAAGAAAATTGGAGGAAAAATGTTAAAATCAAATAAGAATTTTATTTGGACTTTTATTGCTATTTTATTCGAATTAGGAAAAATATGCGTTTTTCAAAATTGCATTAGTGGCCCAAATAAATTTTCACTTTGTCCACAATATTATTAGAGGACCGTGAAAATTTATTTCAGTATTTTTGGACTCCGTTTAGTATTTCTTTTGTTTGTTTTTCCGCGTCAGTTTTTTTTAAAAAGGTGCACTGACCTAAAGGGCCGTGCCCGACCCGGACACCTCGCCCGGTTGGCCTTTTAAGGCCGAAGCCGACCCCGCCAGCCCAGCTGTGCCGCCTCGATCCCCGCACCGCCCCGCCCCCACCGCCGCATGCCGCCGCCGCCGCCGCCGACCCTGCCGCATGAAGCCGCCGCCGCTGCTGACCCCGCCGCGTGACGCCGCCGCCGCCGACCCCGCCCGCCTCCAGAGTCACCGCCGCCGCCGACCGCACCGCCGCCGGAGCCGCCGCCGCCGCAGACTGCCCCGCCGCCGACCTAGCCGAGGTAGCAGCCGCCGCCGACCTCGCCGAGGTAGCCGCCGCCGTCCCCGTTTTCCTGGGAAAAACCGTAGGTTTTTAAAAAAACCCGCTAGATCTAGTTTTTTTAGATCGGTTCAGTTTTTTTTTCGGTTTAGTCTTAGCGTACGTTCGTTTTTTAGCCTGTTCGTCTCGTTTTATTTTCCTGGGTTTTTCCGCAATTATTTTCGATTGCGATTTCTGCCTTGATCTTCGATCTAGTTTATCTTTTCGCTCATTTATCCAAATCAGGTGAAAAAAGCGCCTAGATCTTCATCTCAAAGCCCTCTTTTTGTTTAACAAACTTGAACAAGATTTTGGTACTGTAAAATTTGACTTTAGTCCAGAGTAGTAAACGTACCTTGTTTCTTTCGTAGTTTGAGTTTCGTTGCTCCATTTGATTTGATTCTTTTTGCAAACCGGAGTTCTTTAGTTGAACTTTCTGGTTAGATCTTCTTATTTGAGTTTTACCCCTGCTTCTATTTGAGTGCTTATGTATGTTATTGTTTGTTTGCGATATAATTCCCGGAGTGCAAAGCGTGCTACTACGAGTCTCTTGGTTTCGCGGATCATCAGCAAGGCAAGTAACACTTTGATCATATCCCTTCATTACCCAGTTTTTATGCTTTAGTCTCAATGCTCAAACATTGCATGGTTAGGATCTGAATAACATGTGGGTTTGGGAAGTAGATGATGAGGTAGAACCTATTGCCCTTTTATTATCAAACCTTTGCGAGTTACGTCTACGTTATGCTCAAGACTGCTATGCTATGCTCGTAGACGTGCTTTGGGTGAGTGTATCCATGACAGATGTGAGTATTGTTAATTAATGGTTAACTTAAGGTGGCTACTTGAATACACATCTGGGTGGATTGGTTGAGGCACCCTGGAGTACCCAGTGGTTGTCATGGCACCTGGAGAATCCAATTTGTCCTAGGATATCCCGGAGTACCCGTGTGATCATCCTACGGTTCGCCACCCAGGCTCAAAGGGATCATAAGATTATTCATAATAGAAACTTCCGTGTGCAGCCACAAGCCATTATGGGCTCTGGCATAGTTGAGTAAGTTGCGTGAGCTCTTGAAGAGGTAGACTAGCAGATGTAGGGGATGTAGGTGATACTGTCTACCCGGAGTAGAGAGTTAATGTTTCTGAAAGACTATGTCTCGGTCATCCATTTCTCAAACATCATGAAGTGAGAGAAATTCAATGGAGGAGATCGAGTCTTGTGGGGAAAAGTGCACAAACCTCTGCAAAGTGTACAAACTAATCATGATTAGCCGTGTCCCCGGTTATGGACAGCTTGAGTATCTGGTTCTTGGATTATCATGTTGATCTCATCACTCTAAATTAGTTTTAATTGGGTTAATTGATGTTGCTTAATTTGGGATTGAGTTGGAAGAACCTTCTTAATGTTTAACAACCACCATGATAGTTAAATAAAATTTATTCCTTTGTTGTAGGAAAAAATTGGCTTTATGCAAAACAGTAACCATAGAGCTTACCACCAGCAATATATGCATGTAGTGATAGCATTTATTCTGTTCATTACTTTATGTGTTACATTGCTAGCACATTCCATGTGTTGACCCGTTTCGGGATGCAACATATCATGTTGCAGACTTTTCAGACGACAAGTAAGGTGCCATAGGTCGTTGTCGTTCACTCAGCTATGCCATTGGAGTTGATGGACTCACTTTATCTTCCAAGGCTTCCACTGTTATCTTTTAGATGGCCTTAAGCCATATTATTGTAATAAGTTCTATTTTGATACATATAATGTAATAAGTGTGTGATTGAAACTCTATTATAAATTCTCAAGTATTGTGCATGTCAGCATTACCGATCGAGGGATGACACTGATGCACAGAGACTAGACTGTTTGAGGTCTGGTCGCTACAAGATGGTATTAGAGCACACACTGATTGTAGGACACGACCACTAAGAGAAACCATAGGTCCCTCTTCTCTACTCATTTCTGACTCCCCCCTTTTTCCACACTATAGGATGGCGGACTCAAGGAACAAGTTTACACAACCGGATAAAGACACACCTTTTGGACGACACTTGAAGGAAGTTACTAGATACCTGAACATTGGAATACCAAGTTTCACTGGGACTTACATTGCCACTTTACCAGAAGAGGACCATTGGATGATTCGAGTTCAAGTTCCAGGAAGGACGTTCATGCCAGTCACTGAGCCCATAGAGTTTTCCTTTGATGCACCAACCTGGAGTCTAGGAAAGAGCATGGCAGCTCACATCACCATGGGAAGCATCGAAGAAGTCTACCACAAGGATCTTAAGGATACTATCTACCAGATATGTGGGCGCCGAGATGAGCAATGGGAGATGATCAGCACCAGGAGGGACAGGTCCATTGCAGCTTTCATCCAGGAGTTAAACCAGCACATTCGTCGCCAAGAGAACCAGATGTGCGAGGCATGATAGATCTAAAGAAGTCAATGACCAGGATCACGGAGCTAGAGGAGGAACTCAAGTCTACACGCAACGGATATGAGGAGGAAATGACGATACTAGTGGAGAAGAATGACGATCTGACCAGGAAGCTAGGAGTATTCATGGGAGACCTGCGCGAGGAGGAGATGACAACGATTCCAAGGACATTCGTTCAGAGGACTACATCATCATCGACGATACCGACTCAGACCCCGACGACAGCGATGATGACTATGTTGATGAAGCTGGAGCGGATATCATCGAGTCTTCTACCGATTAAAACTTCTAGTCGACCACCATATCAGTAGTAGTATTTCCCCCATGTATATAGTATAGTCCGAGCACTTTTGTAACGATAGTTAGACCGATTGTATGCCCTCGTTTGAATTGATTGAAGTGATATGATTGTATTTGTCTCATGAGCATATGGGTAGTGTTTTCTCTCTAGACCTCATTCTATTCTGTTTTCTCACCTTTTCTAAACCTATCAAATGCCTCCGAGACGTGACAATGGATTTTCTTTCCCACCGGAGAGCACCCAGTTGATCCAGCAGCAGAATACCTTGATGCAGCTACTAGTTTAGAATCAGAACCAAGGGAACAACAACAACAACAACCCACCACCACTAGCAGTTGATCACTTAGCCCGTTTCCTAAGGTTGAATCCGCCGGTGTTCTCTAGTAGCACCAAGCCGATTGTTGCAGAGGATTGGCTCCGCAAGATTGGAAGGGAGCTGACCACTGTAGGATGCACAGATGCGGAGAGAGTGCGTTTTGCCGCACATCAGCTTGATGGACCCGCAACATCATGGTGGGAGAATTTCACAGCCACTTACCCCATTGACACTATTACATGGGACAAGTTTCAGCAGGCTTTTCACACTGCACATGTTTCAGCAGGAGCTATGAACATGAAGAAGCGCGAGTTTCGCAACTTGCGCCAAGGAGGATGCATAGTGGGGCAGTATGTGGATGAGTTTAGTAAGTTAGCATGTTATGCCCCTGATGACGTTGCTACAGATGCTGCTAAGCAGGAGAAGTTTCTGGAAGGACTAAATGATGAGCTGAGCATGCAGTTGATGGTGGCAACATTCAATAACTACCAGGAGTTGGTAGATAGAGCTCTCATTATTGAAGGGAAGCAACAGCAAATAGACAACTGCAAGAGGAAGTATGGACAAGGGAAGTACAACTCAGGAGCTCAGCAGAGACCTTGTTTTACCCCGAACTCGGGAGGACACATTCACCATAACCATATGGAGGCCATAATTCCAATGGAGGAAGTTCGCATAACCATAGTGGACCCAAGAATGGAAATGGGAATGGAGGAAGCAACGGCAGAACCGTTCCAATCCAGCAACGCCCGCCAAGAAGGATCTAAGTCATAATACTTGTTTCAAGTGCGAGAAGAATGGACATTGCGCCATGGAGTGTTCTGAAGCAAAGAATGAAAATGGCAATGGAAGCTCTGGGAAGAAGCCCAACCCTTTCAACAGGGGACAAGTGAACCACGTTAGCGTGGAGGAGGTTGAAGCGCAAGCAGATGCAGTTATATGTAAGTTTTTGGTTAAGTCATTTACTGCAATTGTTCTTTTTGATACTGGTGCATCACATTCATACATATTAAGGGGATTTGTGGATAAGTATAAGTTGCCAACCCAAGCCCTTAGGACACCCATGTTAGTAACCTCGCTAGGAGCCGAGTATATGTCCAGCCTATGGTGTGATCGGTTACCATTAAGGATTGGTAACTACATGTTCCCCTCATACCTAATAATACTGGATTCACAAGGACTAGATGTAATATTAGGCATGGATTGGTTATCAAAGTATGGAGGGAACATTGACTACGCCAGTAAGTCGATTATGCTCACCACCCCAGAAGGAAGAAGGATTAAGTACATATCCCGGCATGCGCCAAAAAGGACTCAAGTAAATTCCTTATCAGGAGTTGTATAGGAGGAAGTACCAGTGGTGAAGGATTTCCCTGACGTATTTCCAGAGGAGTTGCTAGGCATGCCACCGAACCGAGACATTGAGTTTTTGATTGAACTTTTGCCAGGCACCGAGCCAATATCAAAGAGACCGTATCGGATGCCCGCACAGGATATGGAGGAAATTAAGAAGCAGATTAAGGAGTTACTGGATAAAGGTTATATTCGCCCAAGTTCGTCGCCTTGGGGATCCCTAGTACTTCTAGTGGAGAAGAATGATGGATCATTAAGGATGGTTGTTGATTATCGTGCGTTGAATGAAGTGACGATCAAGAACAAGTACCCACTTCCGATGATCAATGATTTGTTTGACCAGTTGCAAGGAGCAAAGGTATTTTCCAAGATCGATCAGCGATCAGGATACCACCAGCTGAAGATTCGAGAGCAGGATATACCAAAGACAGCCTTTACCACAAGGTATGGGCCATATGAGTATACCGTTATGTCATTTGGTCTGACTAATGCGCCTGCATATTTCATGAACATGATGAACAAGGTGTTTATGGAGTTTTTGGATAAGTTCGTCATAGTGTTCATTGATGATATATTGGTCTACTCGAAGAATAAAGAGGAGCATAAGGAGCATTTGTGTTTGGTTCTCGAGAAGCTCAGGGAACATCAGTTATATTCCAAGTTCAGCAAATGTGAGTTTTGGTTGAAGGAAGTTGGATTTCTCGGACATGTTATATCTGGAGAAGGAATAGCAGTAGACCCCACCAAGGTTGTTTCTGTGACTAAATGGGTAGCACCTATGTCAGTTGGAGAGATCCGGAGTTTTCTTGGACTCCCAGGATATTATTGGAGGTTCATTGAGAATTTCTCCAAGATTGCAAAGCCCATGAATGAGTTGTTGAAGAATGACACCAAGTTCATATGGACTGAGGAGTGTGAAGCCAGTTTTCAGGAGTTGAAGATGCGTTTGGTTACAGCCCCAGTGCTGATTCTTCCAGATCAACGCAAGGATTATCAAGTGTATTGCGACGCTTCATGACGAGGACTTGGAGTATTGCTGATGCAGGAAGGAAGAGTTGTTTCATATGCCTCGCGACCACTTAAACCTCATGAGAAAAATTATGCTGCACACGATTTGGAGTTAGTAGCTGTAGTGCATACGTTGAAGACATGGAGACACTTTCTCATCGGAAACCACTTTGAGGTGTACACGGATCACAAGAGTTTGAAATATATCTTCACACAGAAGGAGTTGAATCTCAGGAAGAGGAGATAGTTGGAGCTCATTAAGGATTACAATATGAAATTGCACTATCATCCCAGACAGGCTAATGTTTTAGCCGATGCGTTAAGCCGCAAGAGTTATGTCAATACTCTCATGACCGGAGGATTACCCAAGGAGTTATAAGAGGATCTTCGTGAGCTATGTTTGGAAATAGTTCTGAGAGGTTATGTAGCAGCATTGGAAATTCAGTCTACTTTGATGTATAAGATCAGAGAAGCTCAGAAGACTGACAAGGAGATTGCTGTGATAAAGGAAAGGATGTGCAAAGGAAAGGCTAAAGGATTTCGTGAGGATGAGCACGATACCTTATGGTTTGAGGATCGTGTATATGTGCCTAATGACCCAGAGATCAGGAAGTTGATTCTGCAGGAGGCCCATGATTTGCCGTATTTGATTCACCCAGGAAACACCAAGATGTATCTGGATTTGAAGGAATGTTTCTGGTGGACCGGGATGAAGAAGGATATTGCGGAGTATGTAGCAGTATGTGATGTATGTCAGAGAGTGAAGGCAGAGCATCAGAAGCTGGCAGGATTGCTACAGCCACTGCCGATACCCGAATGGAAGTGGGATAAGCTTGGCATGGACTTTATCACAGGATTGCCCAGGACTCGTTTAGGCTATGACTCGATAAGGGTTGTAGTCGATCGGTTGATGAAGGTATCTCACTTTATCCCAGTAAAGACCACCTTATACAAGTGCTAAGTTGGCAAAGATATACATGACCAGGATCGTATGTCTGCATGGAGTTCCTAGGAACATTGTATCAGATAGAGGAACCTAGTTTACCTCAAAGTTTTGGAATCAGTTGCATGAGACTTTGGGTACCAGGCTAGAGTTCAGCACAACCTTTCAGCCACAGACAGATGGACAGACCGAGAGAGTCAATCAGATTCTGGAGGACATGTTGAGAGCTTGTGCGCTAGATTATGGATCTAGTTGGGACGACAATTTGCCGTATGCAGAGTTCTCTTATAACAATAGTTATCAAGCCAGTTTGAAGATGGCCCCTTTCGAAGCTTTGTACGGAAGGAGGTGGAGGACACCATTGCTATGGGATGAAGTTGGAGACCGTCAGTTGTTTGAACCAGATTTGATTAAGGAGTCTGAAGAGAAGGTTAAGTTGATTCACGATAGACTCAAGGTAGCCCAGTCCAGGCAGAAGAGTTATGTGGATTCTAAATGCAAGGAGATAGTTTATAAAGTTGGAGACAAGGTATATCTTCGTGTGTCCCCACTTCGAGGAGTTAAGCGTTTTGGAGTTAAGGGAAAATTAGCACCAGGTTTTGTGGGACCATAAAAAGTTCTGGAACGTATGGGAGAAGTTGCTTACAAGCTGGAGTTGCCAGAAAGATTGTCAGGAGTTCATGATGTGTTTCACGTTTCCTAGTTCAAGAAGTGTCACGCCGAGATGGCCGATATTCCCTTGAGAGATACAGTGCCACTGGAAGCGATTCAGCTGGATAGTAATTTGACCTACGAGGAGAAACCAGTGAATATTCTCGAATTTGCCAACCGAGTCACATGCAGCAAGGTTATCAAGTTTCACAAAGTGCAGTGGAGCCACCATACCAAGGATGACGCCACTTGGGAACGAGAGGAAGACCTATGGAAGGACCACCTGCACCTATTTTCTAGCCAACCCGAATCTCGAGGGCGGGATTCATCTTGAGGGGGTAGGTTTGTAACATCCCAAATTTTCAATTTGGAATGTTATACATAGGTCATCATATGCATATCCTATTTTATTGCATTTTGGTTGATCCTAGAAATTCTAAGCAACTCAAGGACCCACAAAGAGAGTTGGGGATTTCGTTATTTTTTCATATTTGAGTTTTTCTCAAATTTTGAAAGGAGGATCATTTGGTTTTAATCATTTTATCTTCGAATATTTTGAATGTTAAAATAAAACAGAGGAGATAATATGACTTCTCCAAAATAAAATAAATATTGGAGGAAAAATGTTAAAATCAAATAAGAATTTTATTTGGACATTTATTGCTATTTTATTCGAATTAGGAAAAATATGCGTTTTTCAAAATTACATTAGTGGCCCAAATAAATGTTCACTTTGTTCGCAATATTATTAGAGGACCGCGGAAATTTATTTCAGGATTTTTGGACTCCGTTTAGTATTTCTTTTGTTTGTTTTTCTGCGTTGGTTTAAAAAAAAGGTGCACCCACCTAATGGGCCGTGCCCGACCCGAACACCTCGCCCGGTCGGCCTTTTTAAGGCCGAAGCCAACCCCGCCAGCCCAGCCGCCCCGCCCCGAATCCCTACCCCCACCTCGATGCCCGCGCCACACCTCCACCTCTGCCGTCCCAGTTTTCCTGGGAAAAATCGTCGGTTTAAAAAAAACCTAGATCTAGTTTTTTTTAGATCGGTTCTTTTTTTCGGTTTAGTTATTTAGTGGACATTCGTCCATACGTTCGTTTTAACGAACGTTGTTCGTTAGTTAGCCGCAGACAGTGAACATTCGTTCGTTAGCTTGTTCGTCTCGTTTTATTTTCCAGGGTTTTTCCACGATTATTTTCGATCGCGATTTCTGCCCTGATCTTCGATCTAGTTTATCTTTTCGCTCATTTATCCAAATCAGGTGAAACAAGCACCTAGATCTTCGTCTCGAAGCCCTCTTTCTATTTAACCAACTTGAACAAGATTTTGGTACCGTAAAATTTGACTTTAGTCCAGATTAGTAAATGAACCTTGTTTCTTTCGTAGTTTGAGTTTCATTGCTCCTTTTGATTTGATTCTTTTTACAAACTGGAGTTCTTCAGTTGAATTTTCTGGTTAGATCTTCTAATTTGAGTTTTACCCGTGCTTCTAGTTGAGTGCTTATGTACGTTATTGTTTGTTTGCGATAGAATTCCCGGAGTGCAAAGCGTGCTACTACGAGTCTCTAGGTTTTGCGGATGATCAGCAAGGCAAGTAACACTTTGATCATATCCCTTTATTACCCAGTGTTAATGCTTTAGTCTCAATCCTCAAACATTGCATGGTTAAGATCTGAATAACATGTGGGTTTGGGAAGTACATGATGAGGTAGAACCTATTACCCTTTTATTATCAAACCTATGAGAGTTACTTCTACGTTATGCTCAGGATTGGTATGCTATGCTCGTAGACGTGCTTTGGGTGAGTGTATCCATGACAGATGTGAGTAATGTTAATTAATGGTTAACTTAAGGTGGCTACTTAAATACACATCTGGGTGGATTGGTTGAGGCACCTGGAGAATCCAGTGTTGTCCTAGGATATCCCGGAGTACCTGTGTGATCATACTACGGTTCGCCACCCAGGCTCAAAGGGATCATAAGATTATTCATGCTAGAAACTTTCGTGTGTAGCCACAAGCCATTATGGCCTCTGGCATAGTTGAGTAAGTTGCGTGAGCTCTTGAAGAGGTAGACTAGCAGATGTAGGGGATGTAGGAGGTACTGTCTATCCGGGGAGAGTTAATGTTTCTGAAAGACTGTGTCTGTCATCCGGTTCTCAAACATCATGAAGTGCAAGAAATTCAACGGAGGAGATCGAGTCTTGTGGGGAAAAGTGCGCAAACCTCTGCAGAGTGTACAAACTAATCATGATTAGCCATGTCACTGGTTATGGACATCTTGAGTATCTGGTTCTTGGATTATCATGTTGATCTCATCACTCTAAATTAGTTTTTATTGGGTTAATTGATGTTGCTTAATTTGGGATTGAGTTGGAGGGACCTTCTAAATGTTTAACAACCACCATGATAGTTAAATAAAATTTATTCCTTTGTTGTAGGAAAAAATTGGCTTTATGCAAAACAGTAACCATAGAGCTTACCACCAGCCATATATGCATGTAGTGATAGCATATATTCTGTTCATTACTCTATGTGTTACATTGCCAGCATATTCCATGTGCTGACCCATTTCAGGCTGCAACATATCATGTTGCAGACTTTTCAGACGACGAGTAAGGTGCCATAGGTCATTGTTGTTCACTCAGCTATGGTGTTGGAGTTGATGGACTCACTTTATCTTCCAAGCCTTCCACTGTTATCTTTTAGGTGGCCTTAAGCCATATTATTGTAATAAGTTCTCTTTTGAGACATTCGATGTAATAAGTGTGTGATTGAAACTCTATTATAAATCCTCAAGTACTGTGTGTGTCAGCATTACCGATCCAGGGATGACACTGATGCACAGAGACTAGACTGTTTGAGGTCTGGTCACTACAAGAGTCTATCACACCCGATCATCACATGGGGTCTCGAAACGACGAACTTTCACAATGGTGCATACTCAGGGAGAACACTTCTACCTTGAAATTTTAGTAAGGGATCATATTATAATGCTACCCTTAATCTAAGAAAAATAAGATGCATGAAAGATAAACATCACATGCAATCAAAATATGTGACATGATATGGCCATCCTCATCTTGTGCTTTTGATCTCCATCTCCAAAGCATCGTCATGATCTCCATCGTCACTGGCTTGACACCTTGATCTCCATCGTAGCATCGTGGTCGTCTTGCCAACTATTGCTTCTACGACTATTGCTAACGCATAGTGATAAAGTAAAGCAATTACATGGCGATCACAATTCATACAATAAGAAGACAACCATATGGCTCCTGCCGATTGTCGATAACTTACAAAACATGATCATCTCATACAACAACGTATATCACATCATGTTTTGACCATATCATATCACAACATACCCTGCAAAACAAGTTAGACATCCTCTTCTTTGTTGTTGCAAGTTTTACATTGCTGCTACGAGTTACTAGCAAGAACCATTCTTAACTACGCATAAAAACCACAATGGTGTTTCAACAAGTTTGCTGTTTTAACCTTCAACAAGGACCGGCCGCAGTAAAATTCGATTCAACTAAAGTTGGACAAACAGACACCCGTCAGCCACCTGTGTGAAAAAGCACATTGGTAGAACCAGTCTCATGAACGTGGTCATGTAATGTTGGTCCGGGCCACTTCATCCAACAATACCGCGAAATAAAAATAAGACATTGGTGGTAAGAAGTATGACTATCACCTCCCACAACTCTTTGTGTTCTACTCGCGCATATCGTCTATGCATAGACCTGGCTCATGATGCCACTGTTGGGAACGTAGCATGCAGTTTCAAAAAAATTCTATGATCACGAAATATCTATCTAGGAGATGCATAGAAACGAGAGGAGAGAGTGTGTCCATGTACCCTCGTAGACCGAAAGCGGAAGTGTTAGCTTAACATGGTTGATGTAGTCGAACGTCTTCGCGATCAAACCGATCAAACACCGAACGTACGAACCTCCGAGTTCTGCACACATTCAGCTTGATGATGTCCCTCGAGCTCTTGATCCAGTAGAGAGTCGGGGGAGAGTTTCGTCAGCACGACGGCGTGGTGACGGTGTTAATGATATGACACGCGCAGGGCTTTGCCTAAGCACTACGGCAATATGACCGGAGGAGTAAACTATGGAGGGGGGCACTTCACATGGCTAAGGAACAACTGTTGTCCTTTGGGGTGTCCCCCTGCCCCCATATATAAAGGAGGGGAGGAGGCGGCCGACCTAGAGGGGGCGCGCCAAGGGGGAGTCCTACTAGGACTCCCAATCCTAGTTGGACTCCCCTTCCTTTTCCGAAGTGGGAAAGGGGGAAAGGGAGAGGGAGTAGGAGAAGGTAAGGGGGGCGCCGCACCCTCCCCTTGTCCAATTCGGACTCCCAAGGGGGGGCACCCCTTGTGGGCTGCCTCCCCTCTCCCCTATGTCCCATGTAGGCCCAATATTCCCCCGGGGGGTCCGGTAACCTCCCAGTACTCTGAAAAATACCCAAACCATTCCGAAACCGTTCCAGTGTCCGAATACCTTCGTCGAATATATCAATCTTTACCTCTCGACCATTTTGGGACTCCTCATCATGTCCTGATCTCATCCGGGACTCCAAACAATCTTTGGTCACCAAAAAACACATAACTCATAATACAAATCGTCATCAAACGTTAAGCGTGCGGACCCTACGGGTTCAAGAATATGTAGACATGACCGAGACACATCTCCGGTCAATAAACAATAGCGAAACCTGGATGCTCATATTGGTTCCTACATATTATATGAAGATCTTTATCGGTCAAACCGTAATGACAACATACGTTGTTCCCTTTGTCATCGGTGTGTTACTTGCTTGAGATTCGATCGTCGGTATCTTCATACCTAGTTGAATCTCATTACCGGCAAGTCTCTTTACTCGTTCCATAATACAATATCTTGCAACTAACTCATTAGTCACTTTGCTTGCAAGGCTTCATATGATGTGTATTACCGAGAGGGCCCAGAGATACCTCTTCGATACTCGGAGTGACAAATCCTAATCTCGATCTATGCCAACCCAATAGACACCTTCAGAGATACCTATAGAGCACCTTTATAATCACCGAGTTATGTTGTGACGTTTTATAGCACACAAGGCATTCCTCCGGTGTCCAGGAGTTGCATAATCTCATAGTCGAAGGAACATGTATTTGACATGAAGAAAGAAGTAGCAATAAAACTGAAATGATCATTATGCTAAGCTAACGGATGGGTCATGTCCATCACATCATTCTCCTAATGATGTGATCCCATTCATCAAATGACAAAACATGTCCATGGCTAGGAAACTCAACCATCTTTGATTAATGAGCTAGTCTAGTAGAGGCTTACTAGGGACACAATGTTTTGTCTATGTATCCACACATGCATCAAGTTTCTGGTTAATACACTTCTAGCATGAATAATAGACTTTTATCATTATCAAGGAAATATAAAATAACAAATTTATTATTGCGTCTAGGGCATATTTCCTTCAGGAAACAACTTATTTGATGGCATTGATTACCTTTATGCAAACCCTAGTTGTACTCCTTTTTGTGTGAAATCAATGGAGTTGATGGATGCTAGATCTAGATCTAGGGTTGTATATGTGTGATTGACCATGTTTAGTATGCCTAACTTTGTTTTTGTAGCTAAGATCTTGGACTATTGTTTGGGTTATTTCTAGGGTTAGGGTTAGTGTTAAGCAAAGTGATTATTTTGTTGTAAGGGTTAAGCCATGATATTTTTTCTTTAGTTGTTATTTGTTTTTTTGCTTGAATGTATTGCATATAACTTTTCTCGATCCATGGGATGCATAGTAGATATTCGACCCATATTATGTTGCCGACCTATCATTGACTTTTTCTAAAATTTATTTAGATGGGTAGTCTTGTTAATCTTCATTATTTGGAAGGAGACATTTATGAACGACAATGACGATGAAGGGGAAGAACCCATGGTTTTTGAGTCCAACCCAACGTATGAGGATGTAGTTGTGAAAGTGAGAAGTGTGTTACATTGGATGGACCCAAATGATGAAGTTAAGCTTATTGGAAGGTGTGATGTTGGAGTGGGGGTGAAATCTCGGTTGAATAGTATGCCTATCACCTCGGAATTGCATTGGAAGGTGTAAAAGGGTACAGTTGAGCAATCGCAAGACAACTCACTAGAATTATTTTCCACCAAACTGGCATGCCTCCTCCCCAATACATGATGGTAGGGTTGATATGTATGTCCCCAGTTCTTATAGACAACCACTAAGTAGTCAATCAAATGAAGCAAAGATGACTGATAGAGCCATAGTAATTCAAGACTCGAAGATTTATGCTAGTTCTCATGTTGATGATGGTGCTATTGGTCATGATGATGATGATGCTTATGCGGAAGACGAAGAGATTCATTACAATCCCATTGGTAACTTGGATGTCATTGTCCATCAACAAGACATGGATCATAGACTCCCATATAACCGTATATGTGGTTATGGCTCGGATGACAAGGGACCAGAGGAAGAATTGGACGAGGATGGATTCACGGAGCAAGAAAATCAAATCTTCTAGGAGGTGCACGACAAGGAAAGAGGAGCCCATTGTTTCATGATCTTAGCCTTGCCAACCATGCCATTGTTGATGGTGGCATGAGACTGGGGTTGGTTGAACCAACACCGTGCCCGAGAGTCGGCGATCCAAGGCCAAAGAATGAGGACGAGAATGCTCATTTGAAAGAAGGCATCAAGTTTGAGTGCTTCCAAGAGTTCAAGATGTGGTTAAGTGACTACGCCATTCAGAACCATAGGCCATTTGTTGTTGGTCATTCCAACCAAGAGGTGCATTACACCGTGAAGTGTGACAAAGAAGGTTGCCCATGGAAGGTACGTGGAAGAAAAATTCATGAAACAGAGCAATGGGAGTTGAAAAGTTGTGTAGCCACTCACGAGTGCATACCGCCAGACAAAGCTAACCCAAGCAAGGGCCACCATCAACTCACGTCTGAGTTTCTGGTCTACAAATTAATTAATGAGATATCCCATGAACCAATCATGAAGGTGAAGTTTCTCATGAGTATTGTTCAAAAACTATACAAATAGAAGGTCAATTATAGGAAGGTATGGAAGTGTGGCACCCCAGCTCAGAGAAACCGGAACGCCCCATATTCCAGCCCAGAGATCAAGGAGAATTCTTCTGGAATACGGCAATGCTTAGCATAGAAAAAATCAACTCTTTATTACAATCTATATGGGTACAAGGGAGTTACATCGGCACGGCGAAACTACGCGTTTGCCGGGGAGAACTGATCCACGAACACCTATGGGGCCGGCGGACCGGGCCCCTTTCGGTTCGGCAGGGGGCGGAGGTCGCACGAAGAGCAGATCGAGGCGAGGCACACGAGCAGTTTACCCAGCTTCGGAGCTCTCCGGAGAGATAACACTCCTACTGCTACTTGTCTGGTTGTATTATCTGGTGTTCTTGCTCTCGAGCCAGAGAGTGTGATGTTTCCTGGGCTACGAATGAATCGAAGCAAACTGTCCGAGGCTCCGAACCGAACCTCCCTCTACGTTGCGCATGGGCCTCCTTTTATACGCTAAAGGGGTCACCGACAGGTGGCAACGCAGAGGAGGGTAAAAACGTAAAAAGTGAGGTAGTTGATATAGTTTCTTGTACAGTGCACCCTACCTAACCCTGATGGCAAGGGACAAGGGCATTAAATGCCCGTCTGAGTCACCCGAACAGTGCAGAAAAGGACCGTTAGGGGCCCCACCGTTCGCCATGATGGCGATCTTGTCAGCTTCGCATGCCACTGCGCACCGCTGTCTGCACAGCCTCCCACCACGCGCGCCCGGAGAGGCCCTCAGAGCGACACGTTGGTGGATGCGCTGGAGCGTGGGCTCGGAGTGGCCGCCTGTCGCGGCAAGCGCCTTGCCGCTGTTGTTATCTCGCCGGGTCCAGAAGCTCGTCGCTCACCGGGCCTTGGTGTACCTTGTTTAGTCTTCCCGGCAAGCTCCTCTTGCCGGGGCCTTGTTGCCTTGCCGGAGCGTGTGGCGCGTCGCGGCAAGTTCCTTGGAGCACCTTGGTTGGCCTTCTCGGCAAGCTCCTCTTGCCGGGGTCTTGTCTCCTTAGCTTAAATACTTTGTTCTTGGATGGCTCCAAGGGAACCTTGGGGGATCTTGGCGTTCGCCCGGCAAGCCTTTGCCGCGGGGTGCTGCAACTGCCCGTGCACAAGATCGGGGTACTAGGGTACCCCTATTCTAGTACACCGACAGGAGCCCCCGGGCCTGGGCCAGACACGGTGCCGAGCGCTGTTGGGCCTGGCCCAAGACAGGGCACGGGCACACGCGGGCTGGGCCACGCCAAATCTAGCTCCGTATCCACCGCACTCTCCCATAATGGCACGCGTTGAATGCGGCATCGTGGGAGAGATCGTGGGTGGTTGTTTATTTGGAAGGCCGAAACGTCCGCCCCGTCCCTCTTTATAAGCAGAGGAAACAGGGGCAGTTCGTTCCCCCTCGCTGGTTGCTGCTACTCCTTCTTCACAAACTCCGCCGCTCCCCCCTTCTTCTCAAAGCCGAGAGAGCAGCGTTCCGCTCCCCCCATTGCCACCAGCATCACCATGCCGTCGACCTTCCCCACCACCTCCGCCATGGCCCCGAAAGCCGACAAGGGAAAGGGTGTGAAGTCGGCCGAGGCGCAGCGGCTCGCGGCACTGCGGAAGGAGCGGGCGATCTTCACCCCCCAGGTCGGCGTGCAGGAGCTGAGGGAGTACTTCTACCTCTTTTGGGCGACGGAGACGCGTGCGCATCCGCGCACGAGGGTACTCCCGGCCGCTGCCTCGGAGTTGGCTTCAAATGGGTACCCGTTCTTCCTGCTATTCATCTATTGCGGGCTCTGCCCGCCCTTCTCGGAGTTCTTCTGACCCATCTTCGGCTGAGCCAATGGAGACAGAGGGCACCGGTGAGGAAGGTGCCGGTGCTGATGAGACCGCCGGCGAGGAGGCCGCCGGGGCTGCTGCTGCGGATGCCGGCGAGGGGTCGGGCGATCGCACTGATGACCCTGAGGCCGCAGGAGAGCCGGGCGCTGCGCCGACCGCCGAACCCTCTGCCGCTTCTGCGGAGCCGGGCTCCGAGGAGCCCCAGCCCGGCGCCTACTTGCAGGCCGGTGACAATATCTTCATCAAGCTACCCTGGGCGTCGAGCTCTAGGGCGCCGGTCGAGGGGGAGACTTTTGACGGGGAGGTGCTCGCCTCTGCTAGACTATCATTGGTTGACACGCCCGGCAGCAGCAGCGGCGAGCCTGAGGAGGAGTAGCTGCTGCGGAAGCTGCTGTCACTCTACCGCACCCGGCAAGCCAAGCTGGCTTCCCGGGAAGCGCTTGTCGCGAAGGCGGGAGTTGACATGGAAAAGCGCGTGGAGGAGCTCCGGGGCCAAAATCAAGAAGCTCTCCGGTCCCTGGCGCAGGAGCGGGAGCGAGTCGACGAGGAGCGCACGGCCTTCCTTCTCGAGAAGGCCGAGGCTGAGGAGGAACAAAGGCTGGCCGCTGAGGAGCAGTCCACGCGGGAAGGTGAACTAGTGCAGCGGAAGGCCCACCTCGACAGCTACGAGGAAGAGCTCGCCGAGCGCAAGCGAGCACTTGGCGGGGCGCTCAAGGAGGCAAAGGATGCCGCGGCAACTGCAGAGGCCGCCAAGAAAGAGCTAGAGGAGAAGGTGGCGCAGCTGGAGGCCGATATTGGGAAGAGCGGCGAGGAGCTTGCCGCGCTCAAGCGTGAGCATGAGAAGGATGCTGCCGCCCACGGTGAACTGCAAGGCCTTCTCGCTGAGAGGGGCAAGGAGCTCAGCGCCGCCAAGGATTCCAAAGCAGACCTGGAGCTGAAGCTGGCCACGCTGACGCAGACGCTGGAGGCCGCCAAGGAGCGGGAGAAGACCTTGTCAGAGAAGGTCAAGGCCGACGCGGCGCTACTGGAGAGCATTGCAGTTACCCAGAACTCGTTCAGAGACACTGTGGAGCACTGGACCGAGGGTCTGGTGAACATTGCTGCGGTCATCAACAAGGAGCTGGCGCAACTGGGGATGGAGGACTTTGGGTATCCTTCCAATGAGAGTCTTCAACCCAGCGCCAAGCTCAGCCTGTTCTTCAAGGGCGTGGCGACGGCACTCCAGCGGCTCCGGGAGAGGATCCCGAAGCAGCTAGCCGACAAGTCGCGCAAAATCTGCGCTGGGGTTCTCCAGAAGGTGCTGATGAAGGTGGCCTTCTGCAATCCAGGCCTCAGCTTCACCAACATCCTCAGGTCCTTGCCGCCTGATGCCGATCTGGACGCACTCAAGGCCCTTGTCGCACCCATTGTGGACAAGGTGAGCGAGATCAAGAGAGTCGAGGGCGGACGCGTAGATTAGGCCGCCCATTTCTTCTTTTCCCTTATCGCTGCTAATCATGTTATGAAAACAGTCTGTTAGAGCTGCGACAAGTTATCTTGTAATATAACTTTATTTCTGTTATCAATTGCAATGTTATTTCCTCTACTAGATTCCTTCCTTTGTATGTTTTTACCCTACGCTTCTAGGGAACTTGTCGGCGTAGGCGCCCGAGCCGCGAGCACTGAGTGCGGAACTTCAGCAGCCTGCTGGCGGTGCTGCTTCCGACAAGAAACCTTGTGGCGACTAGATGCAGCATGCTTAAGCTGTTGAGCGGACTCGAAACAAAGTAAGGGCGCAACTAGCCACGAGTTGGTTCCTCCGCGCACAAGTTTTCCATACAAAGCAGGGTTATTCGAGGAAGATAACTCGAAAATTTAAAAAAGTGATTGCTCAAACTTTGGCAACTTAGCTTTTCTGTCATTTGCTTCCCGGTAAGGCAAGTCTTTGCTTGAATGACGCCTGGCCCATACCACAATCTTCTCCTTCCCCCCGACAAACTTGTGTGCGAGAGAACCTTCTCTTCCTTTAAAAGAAAAAGAAAGAAGAGAAAATAATAATATGGAGCTCTTCGGCTCGTTACTGCTTACCGGATGTAGGTGCTGCACAAAGTGTCAGATAATCGCATGCAAGAAAGGAACTAACGCATGAGATGGACAAGCTGTGCGGAGCACATGGGGTTTTACTTATGCACCGGATCTGCGCCCGGCTTTGTACAAAGGATTACATGCAACAGCGGCAAGACTTGTACAAAAGGCGGTTGCCGGAACGGGTTCCGGCAACCGCGCCTTATGGGAAAAACTTACGAAGATGTTCTATGTTCCAGGAGTTGCTCACCGGAATGCCATCTTCGGTCTCAAGGCGGACAGCGCCAGGCCTTGTGACTTGTCTCACCCGATAAGGGCCTTCCCACTTCGGCGTCAACTTGTTGGAATTCTTGGCGGACTAAACGCGCCGAAGAACAAGGTCGCCTTCCTCGAAGCTTCTGGCTTGAACTTTGCGGCTATGATAGCGGCGCAAAGCTTGCTGGTATCGAGCAGCTCGTACAGCAGCCTGAAGACGATCTTCCTCAAGGAGCAGCGCGTCGTCTTGCCGCAGCTGTTCTTGCTCAAGCTCATCATAAGCGAGCACTCGAGGTGATCCGTATACGAGTTCCGTGGGGAGAACTGCCTCTGCTCCATAGACTAGAGTGAAAGGGGTCTGGCCAGTGGCTCGATTTGGCTCGTTCTGATCGACCAAAGAACCACCGGCAGCTCCTCGATCCAGTTTCTTCCGACCTGTGCAGCCTGTCGAAAGTTCTGGTCTTGAGCCCGCGCAGCACTTCAGCATTTGCCCTCTCTGCTTGACCGTTGCTTCTTGGATGAGCAACAGAAGCGAAGCAGACCTTGGCGCCAAGGTCTTGGACGTAATGCATGAAGGTGCGGCTCGTGAATTGCGTGCCGTTGTCGGTGATGATCCTGTTAGGGATCCCGAAACGGCAAACAATCGACCTGAAGAACTTGACTGCTGACTATGCTGTCACCTTCTTCACTGGCTGCACTTCCGGCCACTTTGTGAACTTGTCAATTGTGACGTACAAGTACCCAAAGCCCCCGACAGCTCGGGGGAAGGGGCCAAGGATATCGAGCCCCCAGACCGAAAATGGCCAGGATAAAGGGATCGTCTGGAGAGCTTGAGCTGGCTGGTGTATCTGTTTGGAGTGGAACTGGCACGCTTCACACTTGGTTACTTGTGCAGTTGCATCCTGGAGGGCTGTCGGCCAAAAGAAACCTTGCCAGAAAGCTTTGCTGGCAAGTGCTCTTGCGCCAATGTGGTGGCCACATATGCCTCCATGTATCTCCGCCAACAGCTTTTGTCCATCTTCCCGGCGAATACACTTCAATTTCACACCGTTGAGTCTTGTTCTGTACAGTATGCTATCGACAAACTGGTACATACTTGACTACCGGGCTACTCTTTCCGCTTCTTCTTGTTCTTCGGGAAGTTCTCCTGTCTGAAGGAAGTGGACAATCTGCTGTGCCCATGCTGGAGCTTGTGGCTCGACAACAAGGACTAAAGGCGCATCTGCTGCTGTGGGAACATCCGCTTCCACGGCAAGGACTTGTGGTCCTGCCGGAGTTTGATGTTCCCCGGCAAGCTTGCCGGAGCAAAACTTGTCGGGAGCGTCTGCTTCAACGGAACAAACCATAAGGCTTGCCGGAGCAGACTGCCCCTCAGCATCCTTGGTGTTGATCTTGGGGACTTTCTTGGCGGCGGCTTTGGGGAGCTCTGCCAGAAAATAGTCGCCGGAAACAAACTTCCTCTTCTTGCTTTGTCCAGTTGAGGGCGTTACGGATGGTTGAGTCAACTTAAGCACAAAGATCCCTGGTTCCACAGGTAACTTTAGTGCGGCGCACTTTGACAGGCCATCATCAATATCATTCTGAGCTCTTGGGATATGCTCCATTTGTAGGCCGTCAAAGTGCTCTTCTAGCTTCCTCACTTCATCGACATATGCTTCCATCAACGGACTCTGGTAGTTCTTGTTCACTTGTCGGACGACAAGCTGTGAGTCACCCCTGACAATGAGCTTCTTAATCCCAAGGTCTGCTAGGATTCTGAGACCGGCGAGCAATCCTTCATACTCTGCAGTATTGTTGGTTGCTTGCTCTTTGGGAAAGTGCATCTCGACTACGTACTTGAGTTGCTCTCCGGTGGGTGCGACAAGCAGCACGCCTGCACCGGCGCCTTGCAGCGAGAAGGCACCATCAAAGTACACCAGCCACTCTTTGCTTGCCTCTTTGACGGGGATGCTCGTTTCTGGAATTTCTTCATCTGGGGTTGGCGTCCACTCTGCTATGAACTCTGCCAATGCTCTGCTTTGGATAGTTGAAGCGCTCTCAAACTTGAGGCCAAAGCTTGACAGTTCCAGTGCCCACTCGACAATCATGCCCGTTGCTTCTGGATTTTGCAGTATCCTCTTCAGCGGAAAGCGAGTGATGACTGTGATCTCATGTGCTTGGAAGTAATGGCGCAGCTTTATCGAGGCCATGAGGAGGCCGAAAAGCAACTTCTGCACACCAGAGTACCTTGATCTAGCCCCCTGCAGAAGAGAACTGACAAAGTAAACTAGGCGCTGCACCATTCTCCTTGGCATCTTATCATGTTCCTGTGCAAACCCATGTTTGTTGGGACCAGAGCTTGTCGACAAAGCCCCCTACTTGTCGCTGGATGGATCTGCCGTGGTTGCTGGCTCATCATCCGCCTCCCTCTCCGCTACTAACGCATCACTAACCACTTGATTGGTTGCCGCTATATACAGCATCAACTTCTCTTGCGGCTTAGGTGCGACAAGAGTTGGAGTGGAGGACAGGTATCTCTTCAAGTCCTGCAGCGCAGCCTCCGCTTCCGGAGTCCATTTCATTGGACCTGCCTTTTTCAAAATTTTGAAAAATGGCAGGGCGCGCTCAGCAGATCTAGAGATAAACCTGCTGAGAGCGGCCACGCAACCGGCAAGCCTTCGTACATCCTTGACGCGCTTTGGTGCTTCGATCTGCTCAATGGCTTTGATCTTGTCGGGATTGGCTTCAATTCCCCGCTGAGACACGAAGAACCCGAGAAGCTTGCCGGAAGGGACTCCAAACACGCACTTCTCGGGGTTAAGCTTGAGGTTGATCTTGCGCAGGTTTGCAAATGTTTCGTCTAAATCTTGAATCAGGGTCGCCTTGTTCTTGCTCTTGACCACTATGTCATCCATGTAAGCTTCCACATTTCTGTGTATTTGCGGCTCAAAAGCATGGTGGACTACCCTTGCGAATGTTGAACCAGCATTCTTCAAACCGAAAGGCATCCGTACGAAGCAGTACGTGCCACACGGGGTGATAAATGCGGTTTTCTCTTCATCTTCTTCTGCCATGAAGATCTGATGGTATCCTGAGTATGCATCAAGAAATGAAAGCAAATCACATCCGGCTGTGGAGTCAACAATCTGGTCAATACGCGGCAAGGGAAATGGGTCTTTGGGACAAGCTTTATTAACATCAGTGAAGTCAATACAAAGTCTCCATTTCCCGTTAGCTTTGCGCACAACAACAGGATTGGCCAACCACGTGGGATGGAGTACTCCTCTGATAAGGCCTGCTGCCTCCAACTTCTTGATTTCTTCTGCGATGAATTCTTGGCGCTCTACTGCCTGCTTCCTGACTCTCTGCTTGACGGGCCACGCATGAGGACAGATGGCAAGGTGGTGCTCAATCACTTTCCTGGGAACACCGGGGATATCAGACGGTTTCCACGCAAACACGTCGACATTCGCCCGCAGGAAATCAACGAGCGCGCTTTCCTATTTGGGGTTAAGAGTGGCGCTGATGGTGAAGGTACCACCAGTGCCATCCTCCTTGGCGGACACCTTCTTAGTCTCAGGTGGAGCTGCCATTGCCTTCTTACACTTGCCGGTGGAGCTCGATGGTGCGTCCTCGATGGTAGCGCAGCACTCCGAAGAAGTGCGCTTGCCGGAGTGGGCATCAGAGCTCTTGCCGGACTTGGTCTTCTTCTTCCCCCCGGGAGCTTCAGCGGCAAGTGTCCTGCGTTCTGCTACGGCTGCTGCTTCCCGGTAGATCTTGTTGGCACAGATAAGAGCATCCTTCTTGTCGCCAGGGACAGAGATGACACTTATTGGGCCTGGCATTTTCAGTACGTTGTACGCATAGTGAGAGGCTGCCATGAACTTGGCGAGTGCCGGACGGCCAAGGATTCCATTGTAAGGTAATGGAATGTCGGCAATGTCAAATGTGACCCTCTCAGTCCTGAAGTTCAGCTCACTGCCAAATGTTACCGGCAATGTGATCTTTCCCTTTGGCTTGCTCCTTCCCGGGTTAATTCCTTGAAATGTGCCAGTCTCTTCGAGCTCGCTGTCAGGGATCTGGAGCTTCTGGAGCACCGCGGAGGAGATCAGGCTCAAGCCGGCCCCGCCGTCAACTAGCATCTTAGTGACCTTGAGGTTGCGGATTGTTGGTGAAAGCAACATTGGCAAGCACCCGACCGCAGTTATGCGATCTGGGTGGCCCTCAATATCAAAGATGATAGGCGTGCCGGACCATTTCAGAGGCTTGCGTGACTCGACAGGTGGTTCTGCTGCATTAACTTCCCGCACCCACTGCTTGAGCTGGTGGTGCGAGGCATGCAGAGAAGCACCACCGTCAATGCACAGGACCTCTGTGGCTTTCTGGAACTCCTGCTCATCAGTCTCCTCATAATCCATATCTTCATCGTCGCCGTCATCTTCATCCTTGTCGCGGCCACGAGGAGGTCTGTCTCCTTGCCGCTACTTGGCTTTGCCGCGGCGTCCTCCTCGACCGGGACGTTTCTTGCCGGATCCACCAGCTCCTTCCTGGGCCTTCTCCTTGTCGCGCCGCTCGTATTCAGCTTTCTGTTGCTCAACAAGCTGTTCGACTCTCTTACAGTTCTGAAGATCATGGCCCTTGGTGCGGTGAATCTTGCAATACTGCTTGTTGGTGCCGTCCTGCTTGTCGGTGACTGCCACCTCCGCAGCAACCTCCTTGTCGGAGTTACCAGCTTTGGCTTCCTTGGCGCCGCCACCGTTGCCGGACTGCTCAACAACTAGCACTTCTTTGCGTTTCCTCCTTCTGTTGTTCCGCCGCCGGTTTTTTCTTGTCGGGGCAGCATCTTTGCTGTCAGATCCTCCCACTCCTATATTTTCTCTGGGGAGTCTCCTCCCTTCCTCAGCACACGCACACTTGTCGGCCAGTGCATATAACTCACTGACGTACCTGATCTTGCACATCGCCATTTCCTCCCGCATCCTGCGGTTCCGCACGTTCTGATGGAACGCACTGATCACCGCGGCAGGGTGGACGTCTGGGATGTTGTGCTGCGCACTACTGAATCTCTGAATGTACTTGCGCAGGGGCTCTCCTTCCTTCTGGGCGAGCAGATGAAGATCACTCTCCTGGCCATGAGGCTTGTGTCCGCCTGTAAAGGCGCCGACAAACTGATGGCACAGATCAGCCCAAGAGGATATGGAGTTGTCCGGCAAGTGCATGAGCCAGGATCTGATGTTGGGATTGAGCACCAGCGGGAAGTAGTTGGCAAGGATCTTGTCATCTCGTCCCCCGGCAGCTTGCACCACAATGGTGTAGATGCTGAGGAACTCTGACGGATGCGTCTTGCCGTCGTACTTCTCCGGTACGTCTGGCTTGAAGTTCTTTGTACTGGGCCACTGGACTTGCCGCAGCTCACGAGTGAATGCAGGACAACCTACCGCGTACGGCAGATCGCCTGGTTCCCCTGGCGCATGCATGTCAACAGAGGGCCCAACGCGCTTGTCGGATTGACGTCGCGCTTCTCTTCGGCGCTCGATGCGGGTTCGAGCGTCTTCTTGTTGTCGATCATGAAGAACTTGGCGCTGATCGCGACGAGCTCGTGGATCCGACAATGCAGTGGAGTCGCTGTCGAGGTGGATCCGGCGAGTCGGCGATCTTGGCCTTCGGGGCGGTGATTGCATGGTAGTTGCACCTCCGCCTGTTTCGTCGCCACCGGCTCGCGTCCGGCAACCCTGCCGCGGCGCCGACGCGCTCGGCCGCCGTGGAGTGTCGCCGTTGGCGTAGCCGATGAGACTCTAGATGGTGGCCCTCCATTCGTCGATCTTGTCGGACGTCGGAGGGTAATCTAGGAGAAGTTGAGCTCGCGCCAAAGCTTCTGCTGGAGTGGTGGGTGGCAGTGGCGGACGACGCGAGGAGCGGGACGTGCTCGAACTTCTAACTATGTTAGAAGGAGCAGTATCCCATCCAGGCGACCGTGCCCCGCTTGTGTCAGCACACTGGCGTGCATGCTGGTCTTGAGCGCCCCGAGATCCACCAGCTTGGCCTTGGGCTATCATGCGTATGGCACTGCTAGTGCCATGACGCTGTTGATCTTGCGCCTCCTGAGAGTGGCGTGGAACATGTACAGTCGACGAGGTTTGTGCTGCCTTGTTCTTGGACCTGGCGGTATCATGGGCTTCCTCGTCGACGTTCTTTCTTCCGCCGGCGTCCATCCCACCACTCGTTTGCTCCAACGGTGGCGGAAGTGACGTGGATGGAGCGGCTGCCGCCGAAGTCTTCTTCTTCGGTGGCATGTTGATGAAGTGTAACACCCCAAAAATTTGGCCTTATTTTAATGAATTAAATTTTTTTCCAGGAATTAAAACTTTGGATTTCTGAGCTCCTTTTTGATTTTATTTAAAATCATTTCCTTCCCTATGATGATGAGTTTTTCCCAAAGAGAAAACTTTTCAAATATATCATTGGACATATTTAATCTCTCAAGAGAAACTTTCCCTTATTTAATATAACTAATTAAATAATTAAGTTGCTTGATCTTTACTTTCTTGAGAATGGATTTTCAAGGTTAAATGGCCATATTTGAACTACAACCATTTGATAGATTCACTTAAAATTCCAACCAAAATTTGGAGATGTCATGTGATGTTTTTTAAATCACTTTTATGCAAAAATATATTTCATTCATGAAATACTTTGATCCCTACACTCAATTTTTCTTCTCTGGTCCAGAGTGCATTTTGCACTACAACCTATTTAAATATTTATTTAAAACTTCTACCAAAATTAGGGGAGGTCAGTAGGAGCATATTATTCCACTTTGTGCAAAAACCTATTTATGTTCTTTGAAAAAATTGAGTGAATCATCCTCTTTTCCATTCTGGTCCAATTTGAGGATTTGTACAGCAACCATATTTTTGCTTGCTCTTTAACCCTTGATTCTTTCTCCTACTTGTAGTCCTCCATGTTAAACCCTTAAGTCCAGGAGCATGAACCTTTTGGATCATTTTTGGTTCATGAAATAATGCTATTTATTTCCTGTCCAGAATTGAAGTTTTGTAAAACTTGCACTAACAAGTTTCTGCATTTGACCAACTAACCACACCACCCTCTTGTACATCTAAAGAGACCCCAACCTGGAAGTTTTGGCCACCCCAAGAGTTGCCTAGGTGCATGTGGCATTCTATCGAGCACCTTGTAGGCATGACCAGTTTTGACATGAGTTTTGGCATTTCACTGTGAGCTTGCACCTCTGATCAAACTAGCATGTCCACTAGACTCCCAGTTGCTCGTAACCTCGATCTGGTAAACCCCCAGCCTCAACCGCGACCTCTAGCATGCTCTGGCATTTCGTCGAGCACACTCAGTGCATGCACGGGACGCGTCCAGAGCGCGTGTATTGCATGACCCATGCGCCGAGCCGACACGCTGGCCCCACGGTTTTGGCTCGATCCGCGGCATCACGCCACGCGCTCCCCTTCTCACAGCTACGCGCCAAGCCGCCCCTCGCCGCGCCCGGCAGGCCAAGCGCTAGCCGCCGCCGCCGCCCGACAGCCTTTGCCCATGTCGGCGCCGCCGAACCTTCCTCCGCTCGCCACCTGGCCCCTGGAACAGTGCGAGCTCATCCGCAGCCATGTCCTCTAGCGCTCGTCGCCGCCACGATGCCATGCTGCTACAGAACGTCGGTTTGCCGGAAGCTTATCCATGGCCGCCGCGGAACCGCCTTGCCTCGCTTATAAATGGACGCCCCGGGTCGTTCCCGCACACGGGCAACCTCAGGCCACCCCACTGACGCTTCCCCAGCTCGCCAATCGACCCAGGAGAGCTTTCTTCCTCATCTCCGGCAACTCCTGCCGCCGCCACCGCCCCGGCCAATCCGGCACCTCCAGTACCTTCCCCTCTCCATTCTCTTCGCCAGGAACCCCCTCATCCTCCCGTGAACCCGTCCCCCTACTCGATTTTGATCGGGAACCACCGTAGCCCCAAAACCACTCTGCTCCCGAAGCTCCCCTCCGCCGCGAAGCTCACCGCCGATGACTCTTTCCACCCCCGTCTACCCAGCGACCACCGGAAGGACCGCCGCAGTCTCGCGGATCCATCCAGACCCTCTGGAACCCGCGGGGAGCCACCGTTCGCCGGCGACCATCGCCGTTGCCTCACCTCCGTTCGGGCAGAGTAAGAGGAGGGAGGGATAGACTGGTCAAACCTGACTAGTGGGCCCTCTAGACCCACTGTCAGCGACCCTGTGCCTGTCCACGTGGGATTAAGTGAAGGCGTAATCCCCCCAGTACGTTTTCCCCGCTCCAAAAGCGTATTCCCCTCCGAAACGTTTTCTTTTCTGTTTTATTTAAATAACAAATTTTGACCACAACTTTGACTGGTTATAACTTTTTAAATACAACTCCAAATGAAATGATTCTTTTTCCTACCTCTCTCAAATTTCACCTAGTTTATTTTAAGATTTATTTGAAAAAATTTCAGAAAAACTTTTGGTGTTGTTTTTATTTTGTGTGTTAATTCTTTTATATTGCTAAAATAGGATTTTTGAAGAGAGGAGAAATATTTCAAGTTTTGGAGTGCACCCCTGCCTTTCCACACATTGAAGGCAAGCATTCTGAACCCCGGCATAATATTTTTGTGTGATCAATGACACGTTCATAACATCACCTCACTTTGGAGAAACTTGTTATTTCATGGGATATGATCATATGCATGGGTGCATGTTAATGATTTCCATGCTGTTGGAAATGGACACACTTGTGATGATAATCACCCTCATGTGCCTTGCATGCATACCGGCAGGAACCCGGGAAAACCTATGCCTTGGGTAGGCATGACTTTGTCGCCGGTCTCCGTCGGGACGGTTATGTCTGGTATGGCATGGCAAGGTGATATGAGCGGTGACTCTGTTGGTTGAAATATATTCGTCATGCTAATCATGCAGGGAATACTTAAACCTCCTGAGTCGACCGTAGATCGAGTCTTGTGCCAGTAACCCCCATACTTGTTTCGTACTACCACTCGTCTCTACAACAAGTAGAGTACGGTTCAGTAAGTTGTCAACCTCTTTCTAGCACACACCATACAGAGAGGCCATGGTGGAGGATACCGGTTGTAGCTGGTAGGCAGGCCACCTGGTCCGGGGGCATGGGTGTTTCCGGTTGGGACCAAGAGGGGAGGCCACCCCTTAGAGCGCGCGATATAAATTTGATCCCATGCTACGCGAGGTTGTAGCCTCCCCACTTAGAGTTTGCTTAACAGGTGTCGTGGGTGATTCCAGACACGTGTGAGATAAGCTCGTGTGTGCAAGTTAGGTGTGATTTCAAGAAAAAGACCGTAGACGGAATTAGTCCCGATGGACTAAAGAAATCCGTTACTCGTGGGTAAAGAGTACACCCTCTGCAGAGATTAAACCTATTCGAATAGCCGTGTCCATGGTTAAGGATCACAGTCTGGGATGGGTCAGGTGTCGGTCTTAGTGTCGGTCTTCGGAGGTGAAACTGTTAACCAGAAATGGAATTACTACTTGTGACTTGTGATAACTATGATTATTATTATTATTGTTGACTAACCCGTGATATTATTGTTATTATCGAGTATCTCTGGGATGGTTCTACCTCCGGGATATTCACTATGATTGTTTATTTTAAAGTCCTTTATGTGGTGTCGCTCAGACGCCCAACTGTGGCATTTCTTTTAAAGCCCTTTATGTGGTGTCGCTCAGACGCCCGACTGTGGCATTTCTTTTAAAGCCCTTTATGTGGTGTCACTCAGACGCCCGACTGTGGC